>NC_081192.1:82762539-82820039 GCF_902713425.1 Acipenser ruthenus
ATGTCTGGCTAAAACCAAACACTGCATTCCACGGTAAGAACCTCATACCAACGGTCAAGCATGGTTGTGGTAGTGTCATGGTTTGGGGATGCTTTGCTGCATCAGGACCTGGACGCCTTGCCATCATTGAAGGAACCATGAATTCTGCTACAGGAGAATTCTGCTACATCAGAGAATTCTACAGGAGAATGTCAGGCCATCCTTCCGTGAGCTTAACCTCAAGCGTAGCTGGGTCATGCAGCAAGACAATGATCCGAAACACACAAGCAAGTCTACATCAGAATGGTTGAAGAACAAGACATTTAAAGTTTTGGAATGGCCTAGTCGAAGTCCAGACCTAAACCCCATTGAGATGTTGTGGCAGGACTTGAAACGAGCAGTTCATGCTCAAAAATCCACAAATGTCACTGAGTTGAAGCAGTTCTGCATGGAGGAGTGGGCCAAAATTTCTCCACGGCGCTGTGAGAGACTAATCAATAACTACAGGAAGCGTTTGGTTGCAGTTATTGCTGCTAAAGGTGACGTAACCAGTTATTGAGTCTAAGGGGGGGATTACTTTTTCACATGGGGGCATTGGGTGTTGCATAACTTTCTTTAATAAATATAACAATATGCAAAAATGCAGAAAATCAGACAGGGGGTAAATACTTTTTTCATGGCACTGTATATATATATATATATATATATATATATATATATATATATATATATATATATATATAGTGAAAAAGTCATTCGTGCACAGCCCAAGTTCATAAATCTTTCATGTAGGTGCTGACCCAAAACGGCATAGAATATGACAACAGAGACCTACTTTTTTCATATATATATATGTGCATGATACATATTTAACTGCTATATAGTACACATACATGTAGTCCCTTTAGATCTGTAGACTTTAACTTGTAACCGTTTTCAGTACTGGAAACATCGAAATAATAATAATAATAATAATAATAATAATAATAATAATAATAATAATAATAATAATAAAGATAATAAAAACATCTCCGTTTAAATACAGTTATTAATGTTAAATGCGCATCATGCTTCGGGATTCTTTGCGACATATATTGGCCATAATCCGTTGTTGTTGTTGTTAACATGGCTGTTATGTCCAGTTTTATGCAGTAGTACAGCACCGCTATTGAGCCAGCTGGGTTTTGACGGCAGTCGCAAAAGGGACATGTGCGTCTGTTTGGTTAACAATGAAGTGCCGTTTCTGATCATCTCTACATTCTGTCTTGTGAATACATAACAATGGCATCCAAGCAAAGCATTGAGTGGAATTTCTTTACCAAGCAGGAGAAAACAGAATTTGCAACCTCTGCCAAGGACATATTTCATTCAAAGGAGGAAGCACACCTACTTAATGTGCTCCACATTATTTTATTTTTATTTTATTTATTTGCTTATTTATTTTTAAATCAAGGATACTTATTGTATCTTTTTGGTAAGAAACTATATCTGTGCAATAACTGTATATAAAGCATTCCATATTGGAAGCCACACGGTTATTATTATTAATGGATCACAGAGTTATCACTGACATAAACCAGCAGGTTGTTGTTTTCTTTCTGATTTTGTTCCTGAGAAGAATAGTCGCCACAGTTATTATTATTGAGGTGTACTTGCCTCTCGCTGTGTGTTATTGTTATTTTTAATCTGAAACAAAAACACATTGGAAATTTCAGGCACAATAAAAGAAGGATTGAACTTGCATCAATAACACAAGCCAAATTAGTAGAAGCAATTGGGGCAACCTTGACCCTCACCGCTTTTACAGTTGTGCCCATTTGCTTAGTGCTGGCTGAGGTTGCCCCAATTGTTTCTTCTAACTTAGCTTGTGTTTTTGATACAAGTTAGAAGAAACAATATGCATGGATAAAAGTGCCTTTACCTTTACTGCGCCAATACCCTGAAGACACGTAAACTATCTTTGCTGTACAGAGCCTCTGGCAGTTCTTGCTGATAACTTGGCATGAGGAACTACCCTTTCTCTCAATAAGTGAACAATAAATTAAATTAAATTACATTACATTTGGGACTATATTACACTGTGGATGTATACACAATAAAAGTTTCTGGTTTTGTCTTAATTTATAATGTGTTTTCATTATTTTAATAATTTTTCTTCATCCCAAATGACAGGTAGTCGTGTTATAAGTAGTATAAACGACTTTGGGCCGTGCAGTTCCGATGATACATACCACTTCTGGAGTGGTTAAAGGCCCTTGGCTCTTATGCCTCAGGCCCATCGTGGTTTATACCTTACTTATAAAATGGGTATTTTAAATACTCTATCCTGATTGGACAAAACAAGTCACATGGGGTTGTTGATATTACAGCATATCACCATGAGTCGGCACTTCTTTTCAAAAAGGTGCAAGTCACTGATAGATATCCATACACCAGTAGAATTTCACAATAAACATGACTGATGAGATTTATGTAGATATTGACCTTTTGGGAAACCGAAGTGTACGTGAGATACTGAAGGAGTCTGAATCAGGCACCAATGATTAATTAATGTAGTGAAAAAAGGCAAAAGTAAGTATTCAAATCAATTCAAAATGGGTTCTTCCTGAACTACAGGGTTTCCCTATCTCAATCTAAAAATGAATATTAAAAAAAAATATATATATATATATCTTAAACTTTTTAAATCGCTCTTAAAAGAGACTTTTGTAGTTAAATGGATGTTTTGTTGCCGCTTCCCCTGTCTCTGTCCGTTCTTCTGTGGTCGGTTGCATCTTCAGCCCTGCCTGCTGCCACAGGTCCAACTCCCTGCACAGCTGTGTGGCCTGATGCAGTGTATTTATAAACGCATTTTGGCAATTCCTGTAGTACCTTTTTAAAAAAAATATGGTTTGCTCTTAAAATAGACTGTGGTGGTTAAATGGATGTTTTGTTGCCACTGCCTCTATGTACGTTCTTCTACTCTGGTTGGTTGCATCTCCTGCCCTGCCTGCTGTCGCCGGTCCCACCCCCTGCGCAGCTGTTATCTGAGAATATTTTTAATTGCATCTTGACAATCCTGCCGTAACTTTCTCTCCACATAAATATGTCCAGGTACGATGGTATCATCTCTTCTGCTGTGCCCTGCATTGTTTTAAATAATTTCTTAACACTGGCCCAGTAGTTCTCTACGTTGTCCAGCCATAAACTGCAAAGTCAGTTTGATAAGTAACCAGGTATTCCTCCATAATGCAAATAACGTCTTTCTCACAACTGTAAAGGGGTAGCACAAATCTGGTATGGATACCTTCTTACCCCGCATAACAAAGGACCATTAAAAAAAATACTGTTGCTGTTCTTGTGAGGAAGGTTCTGCGTGATTTAAAGGCAGACTCATTTGTGCTGTGTCATGATGAAAATGGCCAGTGATATGTGACATTAAAATTTAATGAACAAACCATGAATTACAAAAAGTATAACAAAATAAAGAAGAAAAACTGTACTTTCAATGGCAATGTTCAATTCAAAAATCTATAAATCACTTTTTTGTTTTGTTTTTTATTATTAATGCATTTTTGGTTTTATTAAAACGTTATATGGAACTATTTTCTCTTAGCTGAGTTTTAGGCGGAAGGATATTTAATAAAAATGACATTTTTGTTAATTAAAAAACATTTTTTTTTCAATTTAGTAAGTTAACCGATTTTATAAGCGCAATAAGGCACTTCAGGGAGTGTGATATACTCTAATATCACCACACCTGGGCGGTTGAAGCCACTGAACTTCGCCTCGTGATGTGCAACGCACCCGAGGTGTGGTGATATTAGAGTATATCACACACCCTGTCGTGCCTTGTTGCTTACATTTAGATAATATACTGTTGCAAAATGCTAATGATGGTGATAGAATGGTACATCTAATTCAGAGATACGGGGAATGTAATAACAAAGTCACAATTTAAAATAAAGTTAAACAAGGAGGCTACAAGAGACAATAACATCTAGATTCTGGTGCAAAGGCCAAAGCTCTCGGAGCAAATTATGTCTCCAGTAATGGAGATGATTGATTATGACTGTTCATACATGTCTGAAACATGAAGGATTAAAACAGATGATCCGCGCCTCTCGTAGTGTAATATATAGGTGAATTTAGACAAAGGTCACAGATTCTATGACAAATGCTATTTTTTCTGGTGGTTATCAAGAAAACCAGAATGGCCAGGGATTTGGGTATTCGTTTTAGGGAACTGATAGAAGACCACATGTTTTTATTTATGGATTATCCTGGTCACAGGTCACTGGAAAACCACTGAATGCCAGCTCAATAACTTTAATTAGGCAGGGTTGGTTACCTGTATCTGTGTTTGAAACTACAGTATAAAGGTTGCTGAAAGAGACCATGTTCAAGGTAATTCTGAAAATAGATTTAAAGAGTTGATACTGTTTATTAGATTACCACCAGCTTTCAACACCTAATAATCCTCCCTTTTCAGATGTAAGACGAAATGTAAATGTGTTACTGTCTGAATTTTGGAACAATTGAATTCTGCAAGTACACAAAACATTCCATTCCTATGGTAACTAAATAAACTGTCCTAGTCACAAAGTACCATATTATAAGATGCACTATGTTTTGAAGACAGTTCTTAATTTACTATCGATGATAAACCGTAGTGGCTCAGCAATCAGATTTTGATCAGTTTTCAGTATAGGTAATCTGCGTCATAGATGATACCTAAACTACCTAAACTTTTTCTAGGCCAAAATTTCAATAAAAAAAGATTGTACTGCTACCTTAGCAGTATACCACTATAAAAGTAACTAAAAACCAGTAATTTCAACATTTGTATGTACAAATACATTAAAAAAAATGTAACAAAACGATAACTATAATATAAAAATAACTCTAAATCTACAATGGGATTTTCTAAATTTAAGTTTTGAGAATATACTATTGAAAATTATTATTAGTTTTGTTATTACTTTTAAGTTTTATTCATAAATTAATAAATGTGAAATAGCGATTGCTGACCTTAATCCAAGATAACAAATGCTAGTAATCATAGGGAGAAGTAAATACCCTCTCTCAAACATGAGTTATCATTAATTTCCTCTGTCCCAAATAAAAGGTCAAAGGTTTATTTATGTATTTATTTATTCATAAAATGACCCAGAATGAAACCCAAAGGTCACAGTGTGTGCTGTAAATTGCCTGTAACTTCCTAATAATACATCATAACACCAAACCAGTCAGGTTCAGAGTTTTAGATGAAAAAAAAAAAATGCTTAATAACAGGTTGAACTAAAAAAAAAGTGAAGCTAAAATTACTATTATAGATAGAGTTTTTGCTTATATATAAATAAGCAGAGATAACTTGTGTGTGCCATAAAGTGCTCTATTTCACATTTTATTATCAGCCCAAGGGACCAAAACAAAATATGTAGCATACAATGATTAAGTACAGTTATACACAAAAGTAAAATGTTTTCCTGATGCAACAGTAAGACTGCTTTCCCAATAGTGTGGAAAAAATATATATTATATATGATACTAAACAATTTATTATTATTATTATTTGTTTATTTAGCAGACGCCTTTATCCAAGGCGACTTACAGAGACTAGGGTGTGTGAACTATGCATCAGCTGCAGAGTCATTTACAATTACGTCTCACCCAAAAGACGGAGCACAAGGAGGTTAAGTCACTTGCTCAGGGTCACACAATGAGTCAGTGGCTGAGGTGGGATTTGAACCGGAGACGTCCTGGTTATAAGCCCTTGTCTTTAACCACTGGACCACACAGCCTCCTTGGACCACCATTTATAAGTGACTTTATTTTAGCATGAGCAATGAAATCCTTTTCTCACGAATATCTCTTGGTTCTTCGCTTGTATTTTATACTTCGAATATGCAGACAATGGTATCGAAGCAAAAGTTGCTGTGGCTTCCTGGTACAAAATCACTTCCAATGGCGAAGCTCAACTTACTTCACTCATCTACTAGCATACAGGTCATGTGACTTACCACACATGAAGTGGTTAGATACTAGGAAGAAAAAATAAAATATTTCTGTATTTTTTAGTTAGGGACAGCATTGTACTTGAAAAATGTGCACCAGTACACCATGAACTATACAAATAAAACAAGCAAAGAATCCAAATATCTTTAACCTAAGGAAATGGAGGACCAGGAAATGGATGTAAAACCTTATGATTCATTGCTTTATGTTTTGTAGCACACAACTCAACTATTTAAATTAGTTACACAATATAAGACTACGAGCGGAAAAAGAACAACAAAATGAAATCCTATCAATGCAGTTGTATATCTAAATTGCATTGCAAAGTCAATACATGCAGAGTACAAAGGCTTGATAAATTCTTGAATAGAATAGCCATTTGAGAAACCCAGCAGGATAACCTTTTACATTTGCAGATTCCTATTAACTGTTATTTAAACGTTGTCAATCAAAGCCCTGCTTGCATCTGGCACTCATGCCATGTGAAATTTATTTATTGAAAGTTTTGGTCACACATGGAAAGTTAAGCAGATGGTGCATCCACACTCACACACACACACGCACACACACACACACACGCACACACACACACACACCACTCCCCTCTCATCTCACATTCATTATCTTTATGCCTGCACATCTCTGAAAGCAAACGCTTGTGTTTTGCCATTTTAAATAGATCTAATCAGTAGTGTGTTAAACAACAGTGGATCTTTTATGCATCGGATGTTAGGACATGCGAATCACCGCTGTAGATCACTAGAATAAACAACCCAGGCTGATTCAATTACAACGACAGGGCCCGCTTTTATCTCCTTGTGACATCATTTCAATCAAAATGTAAAATAATCCAATCCAATAGATGCAATAGCTGAGATAGGATACAGACTGCTGCACTTAGTCATTTAATCAAAAAAATAAATAAATAAATAGAAGAACTGCTCCTTCTGACAGCCATCTAGAAGTTTCCATTTCAAAACTCTATTACCTTGTATAATAGTATTCAGAAGAATTGAATGCAGAAGATTGTCTATTACTTTTTTATTAGTGAAAGTTGTTATATAGGACACAGCCTACTGCACTTTTTATTCATTTAATTAACAAAAGCATAAAATACTTCTCTTGGCAGAGATCTAGACTTCCTCTCTGCATTACCATGTAGAATCATATTTTGAAGAATAGAAATTTCTGCAAAGCTGGTATTAATAGCAGGTTGTTATAAATGTTCTAAATTATGGATTTGATAGAAATAGGATACAGGCCACTGCACTTTTGCCTATTTAATTAACAAAGCTGAAACATGCTTTGACAGAAATTTGGAACGTTCCCGAGAAGAGAAGATTATTATTCTTATTATATATATATATTGCTGTTTAGGAAAATTGAATGTAGGAGAATGTACAACAATGTTAATAATAACAGTTGGGCTATCTGCGGCAGTGTAATCTAATAGAAAGCAATTAATTTAGGATACAGGCTACTGCACTTTTTAGTCATTTAATTAACATAGGGAACATTTTTTCAAGAGTTCGAATTTAAAGCTTTACACCTCCTGTCACCCTTCAGCTGCTGATTCAATACCGCAAAGCACAGAGCTAATGTGAGTTTTTCATTTAAACAGATAATCCTGTATATTGTACAATTGAGTATACTGGTTCTTGTTACTTGTGCATGAATTATGTTTATTTTTATATTTTTATATTAAGGATATTATTACAGTCTGGTCTGAGTTATTTATTTATTTCTTTTATTGTTTGTGTAAAGGTAACTTGCCAAATACAGACTCCTGGCTTATATTTGGGGGATTTTTCTTTTTTAAATAAGTAAACCAATTACAGTTTATACTTTTAAATAATGCAGGTTTTGCATGATTAAAATAAATACATTTGTTACATACTCATTCAAGCTAATTTGTACTTTTTGGCATGCATGGGAATTACAAAAGAATCCTGGTGGCATTGATGTGTTTAAATGTAACAAAATACAGCTATGGCCAAAGGTTTATATAATTAAATATATAATTAACTAATTTTGCTTCATAAAGTTGAATGAAACCTGCCATGTAATGTTACGTTAACATATTGAATTACATACTGCTTTGTACTTTTCCATATATTTAATGAAAAACTGACAAAAATTTAAAAATGTGACTTTTCGAAATGTAATATGAAATACTGTTCTACTATTATGCTTCTGGCTTTTGCAACATAATTGTGTAGTTTCTTTGATTACATGATGTTAAATAAAATATGAAAATTATGTTCTTAGAGTTATTATTATTATTATTATTATGATTATTATTATTATTATTATTATTATTATTATTATTATTATTATTATTATTATGTCTCAATCCTTAAATTCTAGGTGATGCAAAACTTTTGGCCATAGCTGTACTTTTGAGTGAATGGATGCAGAAGCAGCTATCTTGTTTGTTTATGTCTGTGTTATCTATGTGGTGCCGGGGCTATCTGTATTCATGAGATACGCCCCTTTTTTTTTGGCTTCTCTTGGTTCCTATTGGTCTCACTCGGCCATTGAATGGTTTTCTCGGCTGTTTCCGGAGAAAAAAACGACTAGAGACCTGTTTTTTACGTCTTTTTGATGATGTCGGACAGGGTCTGACATTGGACCGGAAAGGGAAAATCGCAATGTTGGATCAGGTCCGACATAGGACCGCAAAGTGTTAAAACTTGTTTGTAATGGAACTGGTCCATACTTAAGTGACAATATTTTGAGCAGATTCTCTCTTAACATTACTGGACTACCAATAGCATTTAATAAAACATATGCCTATAAGGTTTATTTGACAAAAATGCTGCCATGCATGATGCAAAGTTGAGAGAAGTGGTACAGCTACTGATTGTGGTGCAAGGCATAAAATACGGGTATTTGATATTGAAATCCAAAATGTATCTATCCTTCAGTTCCCCTTAGTCATGGCAATACTAAACCAACTTTTTTTTTTGCGCATATTGTATAGAAAGGATATCAGCTGCCACCATCAGCTATACTCTATAGTCTACAGTAAAGAGGCATACCACAGGACACCAACAAACTGTAAACCAAGGACCACTGAAATTCGAAATCTGGCTTCTATTGTTGTCTATCAAACAAGGTTAACAGTACTGTATATGAAACAAAGTACTGTATTGGCCTCCAGTACTAATATCTAGCACTTAATTGCTGCATTTAATAAAACAAAGTGTGAATTTATAACAAGTTTCACAATTTTTAAACCCATTATCAACAGTAAATCGTATTGTGGTGCCAGTTGATCTCAAGTTAAAAGTACAATACATTGTTGCTAAACACTTTTCATTAACTAACATAGAATAATTGCAGTATTTGAGTCATCTTTCTTCCTTCTACATCCTTGGGTAGCAATATTGTTATTAACCTGAAGAGTTTTGTCACACCATTGTATATTTCTATTAGCCTTTTAAGAATGACTTGATCTAACTGTGATCTAACTGGACAAGTAAGGGTTTAACTCCTTATTGTCTATTACTAAATAATATTATATAATGACCCAAAGGGCAATACATCTGCCAGCACAGAATCGTGTTCAGAACCATGCTAGGATACTGGGCAAGGCCCAGCATCCATGTGGTTTTCAGTATATATTACAAGTTGTAGCTTTTTGACCTGGAGAGGTAAACTAGCCGTGCCAGCAACAGCTTAGCACTGACATTGTATAAAAAAGCAGCATCCACGTTAAGGCACTCACAGATCATAAGAGATGTTTTTCCTTTTCTTAATCCAATTGTCTGTCTAATGCAGGCCTTCTTCACTCTGCAAGTCACACTGCTTACATGGCGGATTTCTTCAGGTTTAAAAACAAGTATAACTCCATGAATAGGTTTTAAAAAGCTTCTGGCTATAACAAATACATTTCAGGTGTTATTATATCACTTGTAATGGAGAATACTCTTGCCAGCAATAATATAGTGGCCCTAGAGTTAGCCATGGTTATATCTATTAGTTTCTGTGCACACACACACAAAAAAAGATACAATATGTTTCAAAGAGTGTCCTAGTATCCTCTCATAAACAAACTGTTGTTTTGTTATTTTGGAAGCCCTGATTATGTGATATTATACTGGCAGGTATACTTAAAGTTTATTCAGGTCTTTTTCTGTCCATCTGTGTTAACTGGTTAATTTTGTGTGGCTTTAACCAGCTATCCATCGTTCATCCCTCAATCTTTCTCAGTTACAACCTTAAACATGTACAGAACAGGCTATTTTGATTTCAATTTTAGTTGTAGCTTAAATGCATTGACATATCAAAAATCAAGTTTCATTTTTATAGTTAAAATAACTAATTTGCAAAAAGCATATTGATTTGCTTATTTAAAAATGTAAGCTTATGGCTATACAAGTACAATGTTCTTTCCATTACAGTTTAATACCTATACATATAAATTCCGTGCAAATTATATATATATATATATATATATATATATATATATATATATATATATATATATACACACACACACACACACACACACACACACACACACTGTATATTAGGGGTTTTAATCAATTACTCACACCTGTAGGATATGATCAATTATAAAAGAAGTGATCGATTAATCTTGTTTACCTGAGTGTGGTATCAAAAATGGTGTGCGAAACAAGAAATCCTGAAACGGGCAACTAGAAATATTTCACAGTTTCTCAGAATTAATAAAAAAAGACTACAACTTGCAACATTTGCTCATTGGTGCTTTACTTTCACTGAAGTACTAAAAGTTTATTATATAATCTTAGTCGCAAGTAAGCTGATTTTTCTTTTTTCCAACATCTTTCTTTCAAACACTATCAGAAAATGAACAGCTATATCATACTTTTTCTTCAGCTCACCTAAATAAAATAGCTCTTAGTAAGTTACCTTTGTTAGTCTAAAACTTGAAAGCTTACAGTATAGCAAAAACAGCAATTAAAAACTAAGTTAGTATTTTAAATTACTAACTTTGGCTAACTTCCAATTACATTTAAGGAAATATTTTTTTAAAAATGTCAAATTACAAGTAAATGTATGTATATTAAACATTAGCTAGCATTATGTAGCATTATGTTAATACTTTGTATTACTCATAGGAGTAATTTACGTGAGGGGCATGTCCCCCTTACTTTCTCAACATCAAGGAAATGCCCTCTTCACATTGCAGCAGTACCACAACTTTCATTTCTCAATAATCTATTTGTATAATCACTAGTTAGTACAGAAGTCTCCACTAGGACCCAGTGGAAAACGCCAATCAACTGAGGCAGTGTTGGTACGCAATGCATTATAGTCTATCTCAAGCAGAGAAGAGAAAGCATGGCCCTGTTAAAATGTTTTAATCCTGATACCATTTCCGATGTCTATGGTCTCAATACTATAAAAATATTTTCTACTTGAACATTGGGATCTTATTGTTGTATGTCTGTAAAATACCCCACCTGTCCTCCAAAGAGGGAGTTCTCGACTGCAAAATTGGCAATTTGAATGCATAAATGTTTATTTTTAATTGTATTACTATATGTAACCTAGGCCCGGACCAAATCAAAACTTTGACAACCTGCTAATCGCACTTAACAAAACTGTAATAGCGTTTTCTTTTTTTTTTGTAAGTATCTTATTTCTTCTACTCATAAAAATAAAACACTATTAAATACAGTTTTGTTAAGTGCAATTAGCGGGTTGTCAAAGTTTTTGATTTTCTCCTCGCCCTAGATAGAATAATTTTCAGCTATAGAAACTGTCCCCCCCACTTCTGAAACCAAAGTTACGCCACTGGTATTACTTGTAATTGCCTTTCAATACCGTTTAATATCACTAGCAAATTAGTGGATCAGATGATTAATCAATCAATAGAAAATGGCAAGATTAAAACCCCTAATACCTCTCTCTTTCTAGAGAGAGATAGATACTTCTTTACTTTTAAAAATTATATTTTATTTGAACCAATACCAAAAGAAATAGCAAAAACACATTAATGTTACTATTACCAAAAATCAGATATAAAATGCAATTAGATTATCTTATCACCCTAAAATGTAGAGAAAGCACATTAAAATCACAAAAAGAAAGACAATTCGAGTGTTTCCTCTTCATTTACATGCACAACCTCACCCCACACACCAAGGGCATTAAAGTTGTCCAGGTCGTGCACCATGGAATAAAAATTAAAATTGAGCCAAAACCAGCACTCTAAAAGTATCAAGGGCATCAGAAGTTACAGTCCTATGCACCTTGTGTTTCCTGGTTTTAAAATTGCCAATTTAGCTAGTTCCAATATGAAGTTTGCTAGTTTGCATATAGTTTTCCTTCATTTGTGTATGGTTGTGACAGGCTGGCTGCAGGGAGGAACTCAGACCAGAAAGGAATACACAGACAGATGGTGGTGATGAGTAATGCTGAGTGCAAAGGTGGCACTCAGCGTTTATTAAACGAAATAAAAACAGACAGAACAGAAAACAGGACACTGCGCTTGAGGCCAAAATAAACAGACAAACAAAACGGACTAACACTTAACAAATGGTGCACATTACGGTGAGTACAAAACGCTTATTATTATTTCCCTTTACGTTACGTTCTCCTTCTCTCTCACCCGTTCTCCACTCTCGAACACCCAACCCCGAGTGAATGAAACGTGCATCTATTTATACTGTTGTGCTGGGATTCAATTACTATTTAATTATTCACTTGAATCCCAGCACGTGAATTAATTACGTGCAACCTCGTGCTCACATATTAAATACTTTAAATGCACGTGAAGTGATGTGCAATCCCGTGCCTAAATACAATTATACAATTTAAATCACACGTGAAACACAGACCCGTTTATATCCCGTGTACCAATCTCTATACACCAACATTAACACACGCAACATACAACATATAACACACACATGCACACAGGGGCGGGGCACATTGCCACAATGGTACACCAAAAACAAACACAGTCTCTGAAAGGTCTATCCTAAGACCCTCGAACAAGGACTGTATTAGTGCAAACAGTGGGGACAATCTCTGGCAAGACACACAACAGTGGAACACAGTCTCTCTCTCTCTCCGTAAAAGGGCATTTGTCAGTGACCCTTGAATCTATTATGCAGAGATAAGAGTTTACTGCAAGAATGGTGTGCAGGAATCACCACTGCATGTCTCCTAGATAGATAGATAGATAGATAGATAGATAGATAGATAGATAGATAGATAGATAATGATATCCATATTTTTTTTAATTGAAACCAAAGGTGAATCAGTATCTCCAGGGGGAGGAACATTCTTTTTTTAAAACAAGCTGGTGAGTTTTTATAATTCATCACCAGGGTTGACAGATGAGTTCTGCTGGAGAATATTAGAAAATGTCTCAAATCTCATATATATGCTAATGGTATGCTGAGACTGGTCGGTGGTATGGTGGAGTTCTTAATCTGTCCTGACCAGTGTGGAAAGTGGAGGAGACAAGCCATTGCACTCAACAATTTATGATAAAAAAAGACGAAGGGACCCAGAGTAATTTTCTGATTTAACAGTGTTGTTGCTACAAATAAAGAAGTCTTGGTTTTGACTGTGCTAGACATTAAATTAGTTTCCTGCAGCCACTTTGATTTTTTTTTCCTTTTTGATATATTGCATAAAACACTGCATAGATTCAAGTGACAGATAGAAGACTGCATATGAAACTCAGCCATGTATTAACACCTCTTTTTTGCTTATTTAATAAACACATGTCATTTTTTTTCTGTACTGAGAATATGCTAATCATTTTATATTGTGTTCTATTTTTACAAGTCAGAAATAATATTATTTAACAACTTGGCAGATCCACACATGCATTTCTTTGCCTTGCTACAAAATGCTAGAGCTAATGTGGTATATAACCCTTTAATCCTCATACTGACAGATTCACTACAACTTGTAGACTATATCCTTTAAAGGTTTTCTTAATAGTAATTTTAATAATTACCATATTTAGTAGGATTTTTTTTGTAATTGAATTAAATTAACAGATGTTAGACATTGGTTTTCAGCGATCTGGGCATATGGAGGCTGATTGTTGAATCTCAGCATAGTAATTATATCAATGGGTACAATAAAGAAAATAAAAAGCAACAGTAAATAGGTGAGAGAAAAATTATCTGTCAGAATAAAGATTTGGTCATAAAAATCCAATAACAGCGGCAGAATATCTGTTTCTACACTAGGTTAAAGAAGGTTCTCAGTTTGCTTGCCTTACGTTTTGATAGTCAGTTATAGTTACACTTCCTTTGTCATTTAACCACAGCACTGCCTTTGGGGTCAAAGCAAAAGCATGTCAGCTACTAAGGGAAGCATCAGACAATTTCATCCAAGTGAAATGCAAGTGCAAGAAATATACATTTGAGAAATATATAGTGTATAGAAGTGCATAGCAGGTTGATATTGAATTTCAATGGGCAAAAATGTATGGGAGAACTGACAACTCAAAACCAATTTTCCTAACCAGGAAGGGCATACTATACAATCTACCTGTAGCTATATAGTCTCTTGCTGCTGTAATAAAACTGTAATAAGACATTAGGCAAGAAATGTTGGGTAAACATGTGATAGCCAACACAATTATTGGACTACTGTATCAGTAGCCAACGCCTATTAGTGTTACTGCTTTAAATTCTTAAAGAGGACTTGCAATTAAAAATAACAAAAGGCTGCATTTTTTACAAGAGCAGCACACCTAGATCATAAGCAGTACAAAGTGATCACCATGTTATAAATAGTTTTCAAGTATTAGTGGGAAAGTACTTTAATATGACTTACAGACAATGAATAAACTTAGTAGCTGTCTTAAACACATTTGTGTGGTTAGGTACAAATGCAAAAGTACAGTATTCCTACAAATGTTTTCAGATTGTCCCAATTTGAGTTTTTTTTCTCACTTTTTTGTCCCAAATCTTATTAAGGGAAGCACATCTGAATTATTCTCCTGAGTTTAGTCAACAGTAACAACATTTAGTTATCTAATGGCATTGAATAATTAATTGCCAGCTTCAAGGCTTTTCTGACACTTTGGTCAACTCTCATAAAAAGTGATGGAGTGTGCAGACATCTAAGCAGACCTCAAGAACTGACAGTTAATAACTTTATGTAAATTTTTTTCATTAGTTGTTTCATAGTCTGAAACCTCCGGCGGAAAAATGTTTTACATCTTCATCGAGAAAAAAAAAATGTGTGCAACTTTTGAAAATCACTGTGACAATATTAAATATTAAGCACAATTCAGTTTATTTTCTTGCTTATGCTACATTTACCTCAGGTGCTATTTGTATTTACCTCAATTCATACAGACTTGATGGCAGCGATAAAATGCAATGTACAGTTGTTCTAACTCATGCTAAATTATCAATGGGTCTGACATCTGGATCATACCATTGTGCCATGTCCAGCTTTTACACCATAGTGGTAATATCCAAGTGACAATATCTATATTTGGACATGTAACAACTGTAGACAAAGTCCGGGCCTGCAGGTGTCCATTTGAGCTCATCGGGTGCCTGGCCAGTAGCAGCCCCCCTGACACCAATTGGCCACTTGATGACCCTTCTGTGAGAATTCTTTAGACAAATTATTTTTAAAAATCTACAGTAGCACTTACTATTTCTACATTATAGAAGGCGTTTAATTGTCATTCTCATCTCCCATTTCCATATAAAATTGTGGTTTAAGCCAATCAAAGTGACACTTTTTTGAACCACACAAGATAAAGTATAACTATGTTGCAAAACGTAAATACATAATTACTGAACGCAGCTGATTGCCTGCTCTGTTGGAGCCTGCGATTAAAGATTCATAGCTGGATAGCACTCACTTTCTTTGTAAGTCAAAAATACATCATTTGGATAGTATGCTGAATTTGTTTAGGACTTCACATACCTGTTGTCATGGCTGCACTACAAGAAATAAAAACCAAAAAAAAGTTGTGTTTAACCTTTTGACTAAAACACAAATAGAATCCAACTTTTAAAATATGTGTTAAAGCATATACAAGCACATAACATATAACCTAACAGAAAACACATTGAAGCAGTGATAAAATATATATTTTGTACCAGAAGTCAGTAATACATTTAACTTAATGTAAAACGATAACACATGTTACTACAACTTGCTGTCGGTACAAATTCACTAAATTACAGTTTAGTACTAGTCATTAGATCTTTCATCACCCACACATTTGTGTACCGTAACTTGTCCAGCGTTCTGAAAACTAAAACAAGTGATAGATTTTCTTTATTGTGAACATACTGTGGGAAAATCAATTGGTTTCTACATATTTTGCTTCTTGAGGATTTAAGGAATTCCATTACTATTCAGCTACACAGTGTGGGACTGTTTAAAGTGAAAAGGGTCAAATGTAAGCAATATACTGCAAGAAACAGCAAGAAAATTTCAGTGCCAGGGGAGAAAGTGTGTGTATGTTTTGGTGGTTTTATTCAAACAGGTTGGTACCTGTATGTTTATTATGTACAAGACAGAAAATAAACAAATAAGCAAACAAAAGCCTAACTCCAATCTGGAGCACTAACTAAACTTTTCAGTTCCTAACTAACACCGGACAGCTATGCCGTTTACCAGTAACCAAACACTCAGTCTTTCATTATTACAATACCTTTTTACAAACGTCTTTTCCTGGGTTTTGTTCAGGTCTCAGCTTTAACACCAACCCTGATAAATGCACCAACCCCTTCTTAAATACCTATTTAAATTGTTAACAGGTGTTTAACATTCACCACCTGGAAAAATTATGTTCAGCCATGCCATATATCAGGGGTGGCCAAACTTCCTGACCCTATGGGCCGCATACCAAAATGTCCATAAGGTTGAGAGCCGACATTTTAAATACTAGCATTGTTGTGCAGCACAGTAGTTGTCAAGCTATCTCTTGATGGCAACAAAATACACAAGAATAAGGGTTAGGACATTGCCTACCATTTGTGTAATTTGTATTGTACTGTAGATCTACAGTGTATTAAACTTTAAATGTAACACCGGTGTTTTTCCATTATTTCTGTTTATACTGTATGTAATATGCACTTTAAATAACTTTTTTTTTGTATGACTGCTGTGAGTATTAAACTGTTGAACTTTGTGGATGACAAATGCACTGTATTTATTTTGAAAGGGACTACAGTACCTGCTCATGACAAGACGTAAGATATAAATATAATAATTTTAGACCTACAATATAACATTTAAACATGCATTTTTAGTCTAGCGCCAACACTCCAATAAAAAAGATTCATTCATCTGAATAAGGACGTTTGCCACGAGCGATATTCCATGCTTGCCATACAAAACTCGCTTGAGTCGTTAAATCAGATTCTTTACTGAATGCCGAAAGCAGTATCTGCCTTAAGTCTGATAAAGGATATTCATATGAAAATGTATTGTGATTTGTTTCATAATGACCTTTGAGGTTGCTCACCTTGTACAGGCTACAGTGTGTAAGCGATTTGTTGCAGATGAGGTTTACCACTGTTTTCAGTGAAAGCAATCTCTTCCTCCCAGTCTGGTTTAAAGCCTCATACTATTACTTGTGGAGAGTTTGCTCAATGCCATTGTCCACGAAACGAACCAGCACTTAATTTAAAATTATGAAATTTACTTTCAACTGCACATCATTTGAGCCGCAAAGTGTGTGTCACCCAGCATTTCACCGGGAGCCGCAGGTGCCAGAGGCAGAGTTGGGGCAGGAGCAAGGTAAATAGCTTGCTGCCTGACCATTTACTCCAGGGCCTGAGCCATCTGGCTCTTCGGGTCTGCGATATCCTTGGCCTGCCTCAAATGCCTCGACCACTTCCTGCTGCTTGGAGGGGAGCTCAAGCGGCTGTGAGCTCGAGAGGCTGGAGCTTGTGTGCAGGGGATACTGTGCAGGGCTCGAAGGCAGGTGGAGGAGGGGGAGAACGGGGCCCCCAAGGCCACAGACAGTTCGTCTGAGCTGACCATAGAGGTCTCGCCAGTGAACTGGGCCAGACTCTTGTGCAGGGTTTTGAACCTGGAATTGGTGGAAATGGGGCAGAACGTCCTATCTTCTATCATTAATGTAAGCAGGGCCATTTCCAGACAGCCTTGAATGTCATTAATATTTTTTTAAAATAATTCTATACTTCACAGGAAGCCAATGCAAGTGGGCAAGAACAGGTGTATTATGTTCAAATATTTTTGTACCTGTCAGAATTCGTGCAGCTGTATTCTGAACCTGCTGTAAGTTTGATTGATAAGTTTACAAGGTAGACCAGCCAATAGGGCATTACAGCAGTCCAGACGGGATGAAACAAACACATGAATAAAAATTTCTACATCAGATTCTGCAAGATACAAACAGACTTGAGATATATTCTGCATATGATAATAAGCAGACTTCACTACAGTTGAAATGTGATGCTGAAAACTAAAAGTAGAATCAAATAAGACTCCAAGGCTTTTCACAGCTTGCGAAGAGCTAATGGGGAGGGGGGAGGGGGGGTGGGGGGGCTGCCAAAGGTCATTGGTTGTAGGATTTTATTTAATGCTGTTTTAGAGCCAATTAAAATAAATTAAGTTTTATTTGTATTTAACTGCAAAAAAAAAAAAAAATTGACATCCAAGCCCTGTGACAAAGTGGCTGAGTGGATGCAGGTGCAGGAGTGATGCAGTGCGTGAATGAAACACTAATGTGTACTGCACGAGGTAAATAACAATAGGATTGCAGTCCCAAATAATAAACACTAATATCCGCCCCACAATAATACGAACACGGTCACCAGTCCTGGGTGCGTGCAGTAGTGCTCATGGTGGGTGATACAAGTTTATTTTGTGACAGTGGTGAAGTGTTGTTCCAGCTTTGTGCTGATTCAAGGCGACAGCTCCGGAAACATGTTAGCCGTCTGGTAATTCACAAACAAGACAATTACTAACAGACACAAAAACAAACAAAACACTCACAAAACTGTTACGTTCTCTAGGGTCTCTCACAGTCCTTCTAGTTTAGAATACTAAACCAAAACGAAGGAACAGATTACGATTTTCCGTCCCCTTTTATGCTGTCACACATGACCCCTTGGTAAACAAGTGCAATCCGGGTCAATGCGTTCTTGCAACAGAGTCTCGCCTTCATCCAGACTGGCCGACTTCCCGACCCTGGGAAAGAACTGTCAGACCAGCCTGTCCAAAAAACTCTGTTCTCGCTGCTTAGCGCCCTCACAGGTCGGGAGGGAGATGTACAACCAAGAATCATTGTATTTCTGTCACAGCCCCTATTTTGTCAAGGCAAGTTGATAGTCTGGAGTTTACGTTTACATAATCTCAACTCATTTTAAAAATAAATCTGGGTGTCATCGGTATTAGAGTGGCAATTAAAGCCATGTTTTCTGATGTAGGAATACAATGATGTACAGTAGATTTTTTAAGTACTGGCTTTACAATTGCCAACTTTAAGCTAGATGGAACAGTTTCAGTTTTTAGGGAGAGATTCACAATATTACAAATCACAGAAGCAATTGTATCTGCACAATGACGGACAATATTAGTTGGCCAAGGACCAAGAGCACACAAGGTGAAACGAGCTTTATTGATATTATTATTTTATTATTATTTATTTCTTAGCTGACGCCCTTATCCAGGGCGACTTACAATTATTACATGTTATCACATTATTTTTACATACAATCCCCCATTTATACAGTTGGGTTTTTACTGGAGCAATCTTGGTAAAGTACCTTGCTCAAGGGTGCAGCAGCAGCGTCCCCCACCTGGGATTGAACCCACGACCCTCCGGTCAAGAGTCCAGAGCCCTAACCACTACTCCACACCGCTGCCCATAATATCTAAAACATCAGTAATGTCAGTTGTATCAAAATGTGCAAGTCTTTGTGGAGCTACTATGGTCTTGATGCCCACATCAGTTAAATCTTCACGGGGCCGTAACATGTACATAGCCAGAGTTGCACGTTTCTTTATTTATTTTTTGAGCAGGGGTAGATAAAAAAAAACCTTTACGTTTCTTTATTGAGAGCGGTGTTTATTCGAGGGCGGCGTCTATTAAAAAGCTGATATCTGAGTGAGACGTTAATTCGAGGGAGGCGAAGTAATACGGTATTTATATAGTAGAATAAAATGACTGTGGTTTTCATTTAAACATTAAGAAGAGTGTGGTCCCACCAAAAATTACGACGACAAAAATAGGATACGTTTAGTTATTTCTCAGAAATTTCAAGTTGCAAAAAACATGAGCCACCCTTCACCTTTGTGGGATGCTTGAGTTTCAGAAGTTACAATTGCAGGTAAAATCATCAACTGGTATTTATATCTTAGCAATATACTACAGAAATAAATATGGCAATAATATGAAAAATAAAGGTTAATCCCCTCCCCCTCAACAGTGACTGGTAAGCAGAAATATATGTTAGGGCTCTGCAGGGAGACTATCAATACCTTGTTCCATGTACTGCTTCTATAAGCATGTTCAGGTACAACCAACAACTAGATAAACACCTTCTTAGAGACATTATAAGGGAATGAAATTGAATATAGTTGCATGTATTGCTTTTGCTTGGAAGGTGTAGAGATTAAGGAAATATTTGTGTGTTATGATATGGATGCCTAGAAACTTGGCAGGCTTTCATTGGATTAAGGGAGGTTATTTTCTACAAGGGCCATTTCCAGGTTTTTAAAACCCTCATTGCTTACTGTTGCTACTGCTTGGACCTCTGACCTTGTATCTTTCACAATATTAATGGGAAAGCAAATGAGAATTAGTGTCCAGTCTGGCTCCATGCAGCTCACACTTTTATCAAATCTTCCCACCTGTTTTTTTTTTTTTTTAACAATTATAGCTTTATTACTCTGTGGCTGCAGTATTTTATTTTATTTTTTTCACTTTTGATAGGGCCTTCTTTTTTCCAAGCTCTTTCCTCAGCCTACATTTAACTGACACACTGACAGGAAATTATTACACATCATTACACTTCTTAAAACACAATTTACCCAGCCTTTGCAAATTATTCTCCAGTGAGCGCAAGGGGTAATGGAAACTGTCTATTGCACTTACATCCGCCACTCTTGTCTTGTCATTCTGACCAATTGTCTGTCTCTGCTAACACTGAAAGTCTGCTGTTCTTTAGAAAGAGCTCAAAAAGGTATCATCTACCAGATTGGCTTTTTTTTTTATGATTTTTGTTGTCCAACCCAAGCAAGCCACAAAACAAGACCTAGAGCTTAAATGGCTTTTTAAAGTTATTTATTAAATATGTAGATTTGTAATATTTGATGATGATTTTAATGTTTATGAAGGATGTTGATCCTCCTGCCGGTTATGTATGAGGGATGCCACAAAGCCTAGCTAGTTAGCCCACACAGTACTGGGCCTCTCAGAACAACTGGTGACAATAGGAATGATTAGTGTTGGCTGTTATGGTAATGGCGGTTTGTGATGTGGATACCTGACTACATGAGTCGTGGCTGTGTCCACCTGACATCCTTTCAAATATTTCCTTTGAACTAATCAAGATCCTGAGCATGGATTAAATTAAATACGAACAAAAAACATATATATATATATATATACTGGATATACAGTAGCATGCCTAATAATACAATTTAATAATGCTTTGAAACAACCTTTTAGCTGAGCTGTAGACATTAGTTCATTAACATTTGTCTAGTGTAAAGCTGTCCAAGATAATAGTTATTATTGGAGCTGATTATCTGATTCCACTGCCTACCACGCTGGTACAAATCAAATTTAAATCAATTCATGAATCAGTTCAGGTCTTAGCCTTGATCCCATTGGTTAAGAGTACAATGCATTACCACTTATCCACTATTGCAGCATTCAAATTGATTTATTTCATCCTTATTATTATAAAAGCACCTTAAGGCACCACTTTTAAAATAGTACATACTGTTTCTTAAAGAGCCTCAGGAAATCATGGTGCAGGCAAGATGATAATACAGTTTCTTCACTGTTGGTCACCAAGTAAGCTGCATGTTCTAAATCAGGGGTTCCCAAAGTTTTGTTCATAAATATATACATGTGGTCCACAGTTAATTGTTGCCTTCATCTTGATGAGGGAATATATCTGAAAAAAAATGACATGTACATATATTATAAAAGGAAACAATAAAATATGTATACAATAATTTAAACAGATCATTTTATGTAAAAAAAGCTCACTTTCACCAGCTAGTTCAGAGGGCAGAGGCAGAGCTCTCATAGTTGATGGCAGACAAAAGTCTGACGAAGAAACATCAACATTAGTGTCTCTGTAGCCAACACTTGTTTCTCAGCAGTCTCAGCGATTCCCTTCAAGACCTGCAAACTCTTTTTGAATTGCTAGCTCTTCTTTTTTTAATGCCAACATTTGTTCTTTTATTTCTACTTTTGTTATCTGTATTAATTATTTCGGCACTGCAGTTGCATACATTCAATGCAGATTGGCATCTTGGGGGCAGGCATCGGCTTGTTTATCACAAGATTTGAAACAAAAACATCAAACATACTCATTGCATACTTACATTAATGCATATTAATCATTTTACCTGGATCGACAGTCTCCTTCACTGGGCTGCTTTCTGCTGGGGTTTGTGGTATTAAAGTGTCACATCCCCCCGAAACACCCTCAGTGACAGACGCCCCCAGTAATTGAATCACCCTCTCTTCATCAGTGGAGAGTGGGTAGCATGGTGACGGGCCTCCATCGGTTTTTTCACTGTCACGCTTTCACTGCTGGTGTTTTTTGCGGGTCAAACTGCTATAGTCACTCCATTTTTTTTGGCCTGCAACCATGTTGTAGCCCTTCCTTTATTAACTAGTCCCTCCAGGATTCCGCGATCGTGGAAAAAATCACGGAATTTGCTCTCACCTGCAGAATTTTCAAGTTAAAAAAAAAGAAAAAGAAAACTCAAACATTTGCTCCCTGCTATCACTGCAGATGTCACTAGAGCGCATACACACTATTATAGTGAGAAGTGTGGCAGGGTTTCAGTGAGAGTTTTAGTTCAGCCATGGAGAGATTCCTAAGGCGATCGGTGAGCTCCGGAAACAAATCTAAATTAGCACCGAATATAACAGATGGGGCACAAATGCAACAAGTCCAGTATTTCCAATAACTCACCGTCATAGCTTCTGTTAAAACGGCAGAAGACCATGACAACGATCATGGATAGACACACTGTGGCTACTGAAGAATGAAATAATGTAAGATTATTATTAATAATCACGTTTTTATTTATTTATTTATTAAAGAAAAAATACGCTTCCAACTGAATGTACATTTTTAAAAAATGCAAAAGCAGCACAGATCTAAAGATCAGTCTATTAATTTTCCAGAGAAACACTGTACAATACTGCCTCCCCTGATCTTCCGCTCTGCACACGTCTTCAAAGTTCTGTGCATGCTCAGTTAGTAAAAAGACACTATCATACGGGGAGGCACTATTGGTTACGACACCTGCATAGCCTTTCACACAGGAGTGGAGACGCTTCAATGCCGTCTCTGAGGTGGTTCAGAGATAGCATAACATATAATGGCTCTGTGACTGTATAGGCAATTCACATAGAGAGCAAAATGCTGCATCACTGCCGGTTCTGAGTCGTCATAACTCGTCTGCGAAACGGTTATATAGAATGACAGGGCTTCGGGCTTCCCAAAACTGCCCCAGTCCCTGAACATAGCATTGGGTCAGAATACCTTGGGAAAGGTATAGAGCAACCCTCTTTATTCATTTGGTCTAGAACGGTATTTTATGCCAGAACATTTATCTTACTCAGGTGGTTGGCAATTTACTTAAAGGAACAGCTCCCCACCAACAACAGCTAACAAGTATCAATCATTATAAGGTTGGGCCAATCTCTAAATTGAGAAAGAAAGAAGTTCTGCTGAAATAAAGCTGATGATTATCATTAAAGCCTCAAGGAAAGACCTTCCCATTTGTCCCAAATCCCAGGTCCCCTCTAAACAGGCAGCCCCTTGCCTGGAGCCTTGCTCCTGAAAATTGAGCAGCCACTTAAACTGCAGTAACTATATCTTAAAGACATTTGTCTTGGTTTTGTCTGAAATAATTTGGGCTACTAAGTCTTACAATGAATGAGCCTAGGTTGCACAAAAGGAGCCTGTTGGAAGTGGCAAGGGATTTGGATGGCTCTTTTCTTTATCTTTTTTTCTCTTACACACATTGTTTAACATTCAGTCATTGTGGCTGCCTGCTCCATTATGCCTCGCTGGGAGAATGATGATGAATTGTCTGACTAGAGGAAGAAAAATATATCAAGTCTGGGTCTGGGAATTGGTTAAGTACTTCTGCGGAGCTCTGACCTCACAATCGCTCTCAGCAAGTTGGTCTACTTGATTTATAAACTGGGGCAGTGATTAATGCCAAAGACGTGTAGATCAGACCACTCAAACATGACCACCACTTGTAGGGGGAAGAATAACAGCCGCTACATTTGGGTAATTGTGGCAGTTTCTGAGCAGCTCACAGCCAACTCCTGAAGACATAAATCACTGGTATTGCCCTTCCTTTGACACCAATTTTGCCTGTCCCAAGCTCCTTAGGTCACTGCCTAGCAGCAGGATTTTGAGGTGTTTTGTACATGTAGCAGTTTACAGTCTCTCTCTCTGGGTTAGTAGTCAGGACCTGGGCTGCTGCTGAGAGGGCATGGGCATGTTCAGTACATGCCCTCAAATCAGAGCGAAATAAAGGCCGTTTCACAAGGCTTGTCTTGCTTTAGTGGGATCCGTGTAACCCATCAATAGCATTAATACATTTGCATCCTAACTTCAAAGTGAATGGATTGCCCACCACGCCTGCTTTTTGTCTTTGAGAATATGAGAGTTGGCTTGAATACAGTACTTTAAAATAATGAACAGTATGCAAATTATATATATATATATATACACACACATATATATATATATATATATATATACACACACACACACATATATATATATATATATATATATATATATATATATATATATATATATATATATATACTGTATATATATATAGTTGCAAAAATAACTCTATGTACATCACATGTACAATAAAAAAAAGGTTTCCTGTTCCATGAATTGAATGAAAAAGTGTTCTGTAACAATATGTTTTAGGATACAACATCAATGAATAATTTCTTTTTTTTTTTAACAACCCACAAAAAAAAAATGCTTGTCACCCCTGTTCATCATATCAGTTGGCCAGCCACTGGTATTGTTCAAAGCTGAAGATTATGATAAAACATGGCTTGCCAAAGGTTGGCATTCAGCTACCGACTCAAAAATGCTAACCCTCTTCCTTAATAATAAGATCTGGTACCTTTTTGTTTACAAATTAACCCCTGAGTTTATACATTTTGTATCTGTTTATTGTATGTGTTCTTAATAATCATTTACTACTGTTTCAAGACCTATTGATATTTGACATTACCTTTGCAATAAGTCGGAGCAAGGTGGAATTTTAGTACACAGGCCAATATAAAAATATGCAAATTCTTAACATACTAATTGTCATTTTTTATACTGGCCTTAATACAGAAATTTCACTGTGCTCATGCGTGCTGAGAGTTGCAAATGTGAAATAAGCTGGTGGTTTTATTATTCAAGCTAAATGTCCACGAGTGCAGAAACATAAATACATTATAATTAAGACTACATATGAAGTGATAATAAATAGATAGAAAATGTAATATTCTGCAGATTCAGAAGTGTAGTATACATTATGACTTTAACATCTGTCATTTTTGTAACTGTTCTATATTCTTTCTATTATCTGGAATAACCTCATTGAGATTAATCATCTTGCTTCAAAGAGTGTCCTGGGAGACAGTCTGAAAAAAAACAAAAAAAAAAACAACAACAGGCAATTAATCACACCTCCAGTCTACCACACAGCAAAAGAGAACAACAAAGAACACAAAAAATAGGTCTTACAACAGTAACCTTATACACATTGGAGCCAACAATAACACACTAACTTGAAGTTAATTTGTAAACGATTATGAAGATATTGCTGAATGTCTGGTCAAAGGCAATATTTTTTTTGTAATAATGTCATTACATCTACACATGTAACTTTTTTCAATGAATACCAAAGCAATTGGTTAATATCTAAATGAATGCTTACTTTGTCAATTAAATAACAAAAACTGTGTTAATTACTAAGACAAGATTATTTTCTTCTAAGAAACCTAATACTTATTTTCTAATTATGAATTAATGAAACTAACATTCAGTGCCTCTTTTTATTTGATAGGTCAGGGAGATTCAATCTATTCTAACCTTTCCAAGCACATGCCATTATTTTGCATTTCATATTTGGCAATCAAACTTTATTTTTTAATGACAAAGTCTAAAAATAAATACCTGTAATTGAATCTGCCCTAAATAAGCTCCAATATAACAAGTTTCATGAAAAATTATTCTTAAGATTTCCTTTAACCTGATCAGCCAATTGAGCGCTGCCCCCCGGAGGCTATAGGGCACATCCTGCACTCCACGTGGAGCGCCTTTACTGGATAAGCCACTCGGGAGCCCCAAAAATACTAAGGGATTTCTATGGAAATGTAAGAAATGCCCATGGAGAAGAATATAACATTTCAAGCTACATTTCTATGAGCTGGGATAAACCGCTGTCTAAATGAAACAAAACTGAGGAATCTGTCAATACACACACACTCACCCCAACTTTGTCACTTCAAGTAGTCTTTAAAAATTAACTCAGTGCCGTCTCAACTCTGCCCCCTGGAGGATCTTTTCAATGGCAATGTACAATTTAACACAATATCAAAAACAAAGATTTACTTACTTTTGCATGTTTCAATTAAATTCATTTACTCATCTTAACTTAGTGTGTAGTTCAAAGTTATAAATTGGACTACGTTATTGACAAAAGAATGTTTAATAAAAAAACAATATTTTTACAAATTATTCTTACACATCTAGAGTTTGTACACTTCCCTGAAACCTTTTGGAAATTGTAAATAATATGTTCAAACAAAACCACTTTGAGAATAAGTAGACTATCCTGTTGAAGACTCCTATCTCTGCTAAAAAAAAAGTAAAGATTGAAACTGTGTTACAGTTACCTCCAAAATCATTATCAAAAAATAGTAAACAGTTCACACCAAATTGAAATGAACTGACTGTTATATTTAGTAGAGTTAAGAATAATATGATACAATGTTATATTACTGTAGCTTTTATTAGGCAGCATTATGATGAAATCATAATAAAGTTATGTAACGGTTAATCATAAATAACAATCATGCTTCACTGATAGTGATGTTTTAATAAGCTTAATACAAGTTATGAAGCTTAAATTACAGTATGTATGTTTAATTTACTTTTCTTCTGGTCTTTGTAGTGCTTTATCAATTTTTTTCTTGATGTGTCTGCCATGTTGTATTATGTTTATGTTTTAGCTGCGGCAATCCACTGTGTACAAAGTCATTTTTGTTTTTACCGATTATGCGGAAGCCATGAGGAATATTCTCATAAACGTAACATAAATGAGAGACCCAGAGTACAGCGATACTCAGCGGTACCACGTGGTGTCTCATTCATTTTATGATAATATTCCTCATGACTCCTGCATAACCGGTAAGAATAAAAATAGCTTTAGCAAGAGCCCCTCCCGATTACAATCCAATGAACACTCCCAGCAGGGAGATATAGTGCCTTGAACGACTGGAAACTATTGCCCAAAATATAATACAGTACATATTATTAATCCTAAAATTGGCTACCTGATCGCAATACAACAGTATTATAGGCCTATAATAATATCTTTATTTTTATATAGTGCCTTTCATAGTGGACCATTATCACAAAGTGCTTTACAGAGGTAGGCTGTGAACTGTGCATTATATGCAGAGCCACTTACAATAGGACATTGATTTAACAAACTCATCCACAGGATGGAGCACAAGGAGGTTAACTGATTTGCTCAGGGTCACACAGTGAGTCTGTCAGTAGCAGAGGTGGGATTTGAACTGGTGACCTTCTGGTTATAAGCCCTGGACTTTAACCACTGGACCACACTGCCTCCTGTAGGCAGAACATGTACATTTATAATCACCTAGTTGAGTTGAGGCTGAGTGCAAAATCACAGAGCATAGGCTCTTAAATATGGCATATAAGTAATTTACAAATATACATTATTAATAATACAGTACAGTATTGTAATGTGGATATGCAACTTGCTGTAAAAAAAAAGATAGTAGCGGGAACAACAATTTTGATGGAATTATCAAAAGTTATTACAGTCAGTACAGTAACATTTAATAGAGAGGAGATTGTACAATTCAGACACCTATGAAAAATGCCTCCTAAGAGAATTTCCTTTGCATGTTATTTAACCTGCGGGAAGTGTGCCGACTCTGTGTGTGGGAGTCAAGTGAAGATTTCACACTGCAGTGGAAATGGCAGTGTCAATTAAATATCACTTTCAATTTCCTTGTTTTATGATCCCATGGCTACTAAGCACCAATAATTCCAGCCCTCCTACCTTGTCATGAAGAAGATTGATTACACTTGTCTTCCCCAATAAAGAGACATTTACATGAAAATAAGAAAACAACCTTTTGTTTGCATGGAAGTGAATTGAGAAAAGCAATCCTAATTTTGATTCACACAATAAAGCACACAGATCAAATTCTCAGTGTTACTGGAATAGTCACAACTGGTTAAATTTAAGTGTTAACGAATAATCTGGATGACTAGTGCAGAAATGTTTTATTAGCCAGGTAATAAGAAATAGTATTTTGCAAAATATGTATACAAGGGATACTACTGTAAAAATGTATTTCTCATTAATAATTCATCTATTATAAAGTGTGTATATGTTTATATTTCCTTTCAGGTAGATGGAATGCTGCAAAGTGAAAAATAAATTATACTATTACGGTTTTACAAGATACTAAAAATATATAATATAAATATTATGTAAGTATGTTAGTTAACACATCACACTAACACAGATATTGAACTGGAGCCATGTAGCCAACACGGGCCGATGTATGTTATCCTAGCAAAGTGTAATGATAAAGGGTCAAAGAATATTAAAAATACATTTTTAAAGGTGTAAATGTGCATTTTGGGCTCAGGGTTTGGGGCTGGTGCTATTTTCTAACACATCATTTAAGCTATGTTTCCACTGCCACAAATGCTATTCCAGACAGCAACCGACACACTGATGTTTTATGAATACAGCTCAGTATTTGTAAGCAGGTCCTTTTTTTTCTTTTTTTTTTTGATTGAGCTGCCAAAGTCTGTTTCTATTTATGTGGAAAGCATAAGCTTTATAGGGACTAAGTATGATTAAATGGTTTTGGAATCAGAAGTATTCTATTTTTGTAGTGCGTTAAAGTGACATAAATAATTTAAAAAAAAAAAAAAAACGGAAGTGGAAAAATGATTCATTTTTGAGACTCAAACAATGCATTAGAATGTAACAGATTATTTTGATAGCTGGATATGGCTGTGGCAAGGCTGAAGTAAATTGAGCTTTATGTGGATGCTTTATGTTGTCTTTAAAAAGTATAGTCCTGATGCATTTCCTTGGGTAACATGACGTACACAACCCCTGTGTATTTATTGTGTTTATTTATCAAATAGTGTGTGTAATGTATCTAAATAATTATTTGAGAACCTGACGCTCCGTCAGGGACATCCTACCTGCTGTGTTTGGTTGCGGGGAAAAGCAGCTGTTGATTATTGGGATTGGGCATGTTCCAGTGGACTGTCATCTATAAAAGGGTCCTGGTTATACAGGGCTGCTGCAAGGCCATAACAAGCCAAAGGACTAAAGACTGTACTTGGGCAAGAACTTTCAAAGCAAAATTCCTCAAATCAGTGCAGGTGTTTGTTTAATTATTATTATTAAACAAACACCTGCACTGATTTGAGAAGTTTCGCTTTGAAAGTTCTTACTTTCGATAATAATAATTAGTTCAAGGATTTTAGGTCCCCTTGCCAAGCGGGACCTCCATTGAATAGCGCTGTAACGCTCGCAGTTTTCACGGCACCTTTTGTTTAATAGTATTGTGTTGTAAAGGGTTATTTTTGCCTTTTGTGCGCTTTGGTGTGTGTGCTGGTAGCATCGTGATTGTTCTGTTTATATGTAAATAAAATCTGTGCGCCGAAAATCTGTGCGCTGAATTGTCTCTCCTGTCAATTCGTGAATGCTCAACCTGTCTTCCACTGTTATAATGGCATATGACACACATACAGTATCTGGTAAAAGGAATTTTATCTCAACACTAAGGGGTGGATTAATTCAAAACATGCAGTATGGCAGCGCTATGTGGCCCATGTTATTTCTGTTTTTCTGGTGGTATTCAATCAGACTTAAAGACAGGAAGATGCCCAAACATGCCTAAACAGACATTTATATTGAATAATATTTTATTTTATGTACTACATATACACCATCTCTTGAAATTTGATTTAATTTCGCAATAGGGATTTTATTTATGCTTTTTTTAATTATTTTTTTTATTTACTAGACCCCATGGTGGATTTTATATTACTTTGACATTTTAGCTACACTCAAATTTGTTCCAATTGTGTGTGACGGGGTACACCCCACCCATGTGTATTTTGTATTATTTTGTATTATTATTATTTAAATGTATTGTTTTAGTGTTTAAATACACAATGTTTTGTTATTGTTCTTTTACAGCATGGGTGGGGTTAAAATTCCCCATCCATGCTAAACCCATACAGAATGTGACTGTCTCCGGATTGATTAATTTATTAGTAACCTGGAGATGGTCACATGTATAAAATCCTGCAGCTTTGGCTGAACTGGGTTGGTTTTGGTTCAGAGGCAGAACAAGAGACATAAGTCATGAATGTTTTCTGTTTGTTCACTGTGTTTTGTTTATTGTGTGTCTGTTTTGGCCATCGTGCCTTTTATTTGAAAAGTGTTTTGTTTTGTTCAATCTTTTTATTTATTGTTAAACATGCGCATGAGTGCTTCATACCCCATAGTAATGTCTGTGTCCATTCTCTTCCTGATCTGACGTCACCCACAAGCCATTCTGTCCACACTGTACAAAGAAAAGGTCTCTTAAACCTTAAGAAAGTGATAGCTCTAGTACTGAAACAAACACATTTTATTAAATCTGCAGGCCCTTGTTTATTTTAGTAGCAAAGTTGTATTGCTGTGTACATCTACTGCTAGTAACATAATTCATTTTGAAAAGCTCACTTCAGACAACTGGGCACTTGCAGTCTTATTAACTTCAGGGGGCAGATGCAATCTTATTATTGGGGAGTAGTGACTTACCTATTGAATGATAAAACTGTTAAACTCAAGAGTTTAAAGGAAAATTATAGTTTACTACATATTAAAATACCAATAATAAAAACTTTAATAGAGAAGGATGCAGAACACAAGTGGGTTTATGAATTATGAATGAAAGATTCAAAAATACATTAACTTATAGAGTACATAGTGTAGGAATTGTACAAGCTTTATTATTGTGAACTGGCCTCAACATATGTTCTACTTAGGTGATGATATTGTTAATTTTGATCTGTTCCATCCCAAGGCCAAAAAGCATTTTGCATCATCAATTGGGTTCAAGCGACATTGATTCTTAACAAAAGCTCGGAGGTTACCCTCCGGTTCCATTCAGTGATATTGAATGTTTTCATAGCCAATATGTGTGAAACTCAACACAATATAGCAAGGTTCTCATTCCTGACCCTGGCTTTTCAAGGGAGCATTGGCCTGCATTCAGGACTCTGCTTCCTCTGACACCCTCGGCATGCTTCACTGAACCTAATGGCTGCCTATTACCAGTTACAATTTTGCAGCTGAGCTGGGGGCTCCAGGAAATATAAAAGTAAATCATCTGGAGTCACAGCGAACAAAAGTAGCATTTCTCCTGTGAGCATGACCCCCAGATAAGAAAATGTAGGAGACAAATGCTGTGCTAATTTAATTAACTAGGATGAGATTGCTGGGACCTGCGAATTGCATTGAAAGTTGTTTTTAATACAGAGCAGGTGATGTGATTGAATAGCCATACACAAGGTGAGTGGTCTGAACATCTAATGGAATAATTTATCTGAGCGATTCTGATAATATTCAACATACAGTATTGCTTTTCAGCGTTCCTTTATTAAGTTATAAGTCTACTAAATATAGATCTGTTTAATTGCACAGTTTAATGTCTGAGACCACTTGTATGTTATGCCAATAAAAGCACTTATTATTTTTAAATTCTATTTATCTCTGTTTAAAATTATTTTACTTGTTTTCTTTTAATATAAGACTACATTGGCCTGTATAAAAACAAGTGAAATACCTGTAGTTCCATTTCAAGTACGAAATGTAGCCATTACTGAATGGGTATTTACCTCCTTTAGACCCGAAACCTGAATAAAAAATATAAAAGCTGCTGGCAGATCCTGTGATGCAGTAATGGCCTGCACCCAAGGGCACAAAATGACAGCGCTCACAGACCTCAGCGCCATTTTTCCTTTCAAGAACTGACCTGACAGGAGAGCCTATTCAGATAGGTACTTGTTACTTGTTCTGCTATAGATTTTCATATTTATTGTATTTTTACACAAAATCTATGTGATATTTACAATAGTCACTGTATTAGTTTCAGTAATTATGTGTATTTCTGCACTACAGCCTGTTGTTTGCTACATGCCACTGTGGCCTTGTGTCCTACGTGAAGCCGGCGACTTGAGTTGCCCTTTCCCAGGGATCAAGCAATGTAAGTCGGCTGACTTTGTGGTCTCCTCCCAGGTTGCAATAGCTCTGGCTGGAGTTATTTTATTCTCGTTTTGGCTTTGGACAAAATTACGAGAAGGTTTGTATAATAAAGTATTTGTTATTACTGTATTTTGTATGAGAGAAATATTTTTCTTTTCTCGCTGTTTTCACAGAGACTAAGCGCAGGCTTGCCTGCAATGCATGCTGCGGCACGTGTAGTGAGAACAGCTGCTGGGCACGACGAAGAGACTGCTTCGGTTGTGGTTGCTTGCAATCTCTAACACAGCATTTTGATGCCGTTTTGGTGACAGATTTTGCATCACCATTACGAGGGCTGTTAGTTCATTCTAACAAGCAGACTTCCCTCAGTCTCATGTGAGTACTGACTGAGTGACTTTGCCAGTAGCTTGCACTGGTAGACATCCCTGTACAGTGCAAACCGGTGGACCCGTACCATACCGGTAACGACGTCAATACCAGCTCCATTCCTGACCCAGTACCGTACTGTACCGAATCGGGGCCGAGCAGATGGGGAAGCTGTGGGCAACAGTTTCCCACCAAGATACGGTGCTCGCAGACTTACTGCATGAACATTCAGTGCCGCCTGCCCCGCATATCCCCTTGGGGTCCCAGGGAACTACAAGCACAGATTGGAAGCAAGATGACATGCTGTCCATCGCTGCCTCTGAGGAGGTGGGCAAACAGGAGCTGGTGTTCCCATCTGAGGACGTGGATTCAGACAGCACATACCCTGCAGTTAAGCTCTCCCTGTCGGAAGAGCTTCTGTCACTGATCAAGAGGGGCACTGCAGTCTTCCAAGTGCCCTGGCCTACACAAGGTGAAACAAGGCAGTCCATCTTTGATGAAGAGCCTACCACCTCTGCTGTGACTCCCCCAGTTGACCCAGACTTTCTTTTTGAGATCCAGCCGTCTTGGGGTCACCCGGCTACAGCTCCTGCTGTTTCTTGGTCTATGGACACCCTATATAGGGTGCACAATGTAGAGAAGCTGGGCCTGGCACAATTTCAGCCGGTAGAGGCTTCACTTGCTGTGCTGGTACAGACACCTAATTTAGAGCTCCTGTCCAAGGACGCTATCTACCCCAACAAACAGTGCTGAGTCTCGGAGGTGATCCTCAAGTGTGCCTATTCAGCCAGTGCATTCGTCGTACAGCTGAGCAACTTTAATAGTATGGTAGCCTACCAGTCCTATTTGCTGAGGTCCATCTCTAACAGTCACAGGCCCTCGCCACAACAGCTGTATGAGCTGTGCCTGGTAAATAAGAACCTGCTCTGTCTGTCAAAACTGAATGGGCAGGCTGTAGGCAGAAACCTGGCTGCACTGGTAGCCGCACGCAGGCAGCTTTGGCTTTCCCAGGCACATGTGCCTGACGGGGACAAAGCACCGCTGTTGGATGCCCCTTAGACCAGGGCATACCTTTGGTCCTGCGGTGGATGAGATGCTGCAGCGCTCTCACTGCACGTGGGAATGCACAAAGGACAACCCCTAATGTGCTAGCGGAAAACTGGTGCCCTGGCCCCAGCGGCCTCCAAGACTGGCCCAGGGCCGCTTTTCAGGGAGCCATCTGCAGTAGTGGTGTTAGTGCACCACGGACATCTGGGTGCTTACTACCGTTCAGACCGGCTACTCACTGCAGTTCAAGCATGGTCCTCCCCTTTCAGGGCGTAACTATAACTTCAGTCACGGACTGTGGCAAGGATGACTTTGAGTGGCGTGGGTGGTGACGTCAGACCAGAAACAGGACACCGCGTTTTTATTCAACACAAAAATAAATAAAAAGGTTGCACAAGAAGACTGCTCACAGAGCAAAATAAAAGTTTAAACAAAACAAATCTCAAACACAAAAAGCACACAACAAAACCCAGGTCAAGCTGGGTAATTGCCTTCACTGATCCTGTAGTTTTGTCTTTCTTACTTTCATTTTGCTTTGTTTCTCTCCCGTCTCACTCTCTCGCTCTCGCTCCAAAACACTCCACCCCAAAACAGGGAAAACTGCAGGGTTTTATACTGGTGACCATCTCCCAATTAGTAACAAATTAATCAATTAATTAACTCGGGAGATGGTCACCTTCTACACAGGGTTTTGTGGGATGGGGCGTCCCCATCCCTGCTGCCAAACAATTAGTCCCCCGTGAAAATCGCAATCGTGGATCGCGGTGCGATTTCGTGGAATGTACTCTGGGTTGCAGAATTATTGATTTTCCACGGCAACAAGCCTAACTAGCATTCATAAGAACAAATTCAAGTTTTTTAAACATTCTACAAGGTGGCGCAGTGAGATTTTTGAATACCTCTGCTTTGTTTATCTTGCTCAACCCGCTCTTAGGAAAAGCAATTCACTCATTTTAGACACTGACGTGCTGTGGCTATTCAAATCCTCAGCTAACATGGATACATTTGTTAAGAGCAAACATGTGCCTGGAGGCAAAAGCCACTTAGGAAATAAAACAGCCGCTGATCGTGCTGGGGAATACCCGAGACTCTTGTATGAGGAAGGGTGTTAACTGTTTTGCAGACCAAGCATGTCATTTCTGAAGAAACTTTCAGAGCCCTGTTTCCTCTACTTCAATGGGAAAGCACTTTAAACATCTGACACACAGTCCTGATAAAATGGAGAACATTTTTTTAATTTATTTTTATTTCAGTCAATTTTATTGTTTCTAGTTGCAGTTGCTCACTTTCAAAGTATTTTTCCCCTCATAGCAGAAAAGGTTTAAAACTGCAAAATGCCAGTATTTATTTGATCATTTATTTTACTTTTCTACCAGCTGACAGTGGCCTCACAATTTTGTTTTTGGAATTAATAAAAGTTATTAAAGTTTCAATAAATGTTTTTGTGTATTCATTTGCTATTCGTTTTAGCATGTACTGTAATAAACTTTGAAAACAGCCCTATAAAAAAGGAATTAACAAAGAACCAGGTTAGTTTTAACTTTTAAAAGACTACCGCAGAATTCAAGAATTTCGTTTGCAGAAATCATGGACCCTTGCTGCAGAATTTGGAAAAATTTGCCGCGCTTTTCACGGGGGACTAAACAATAAACAAACAAACAGAACGTCATATTTTTAAATAAACACGAAATACATTCAAATCATACTAATACAATGATAATAATGATAACACAATGAAAATAATAATCATACATAAATAATAAAAGGGGCGGGCACCCCGTCACACAGACCCACAGGATGCTGCGGTGATGTCTCAGGAAGTAGCAGCTCTGTTGCAAAAATGGGCTGTTCACATGATAGACCCCCTCCAGTTGGAGGAAGGGTTCTACTCCAGGTACTTCCTATTGCCCAAGCGGCATGGGGACCTGTGGCAAAGTGGTTTGTAGTGCACAGGTGTAGAGGTGATGCAATGCGTAAACAGATGACAAACAACAAGGTTCACGGCCCAAACAATTCTTTACTTGTTTTTATAATCCCGGTCGTTTGGTAAATAATAATCCTTGGCAATACACAGCAATGTGAACTGCACAGTGAAACCTCAGGGTTCAGTCTTGAAATAATAAGCACGGTATAAACACACACATAACACAAACACGATCACAAGTCCAGAGTGAGTGCTTTGGTGCAAGTGGTAAAATACAATTTATTTGTGAACAGTAGTGCAGTGCTGTCTGGGTTAGTGCTGGCCTTTAGCAGCAGCTCCTGGCAAAACAAACAAAACACAAAACACTCACGGTTATTTTATCTCTGTACTCCTTTCACAGGTCCATCCATAACCATAAAAAAAAAAAACAGATTGCTCGGCCACATCCCCTGATATACCCTCAGTCATGCCCCCTTCGGTAGCGAGTGCAATCGCGTATCCTCCAATCCATGACTGACACATCGCCTACGATGACTTCTGGTATTGTGGCTCCGCCCCCTTCCTGGATGGCCGACTTCCAGCTGACCCTGGAATGAACCGTCAAACCTTCCAGTCCGGGGCACACTGTTCCTGTTATACTGTGCCCTCACAGGTCGGGAGGGAGATTGTTGACTCTGAATCATTCGCTGTCTGTCACAGGGCCTCAGAACGATCCTCGACCTCAGACAGGTCAACCTGTATCTGAGCCGGAGGTTCAAAATGTTGACAATGCAACAGCTGTTGCAATCAATCAGGCCAGGCGACTGGTTCACCACGGTGGACCCCAAAGTTCTGGGTCCTGCCATTTGGCCTCTGTCCAGCTTCCCGTGCCTTTTCAAAGTGCATGGAAGCTATCTTGGCCCCACTGAGACTCAAAGGCATCAGAGTACTCAATTATTAAGACGACTGGCTCATTTGTGCCCTGTCTCTAGGACAAAAAGACGCCCACACAGAACTTGTTACCGGCCACCTTCAATGGTTGGGCCTTACAGTGAATCATGTGAAGAGCCACGCACGCCTTCTCATACAGCCTCCTATCTACGAGTGTGTATAGACTCCAAGTCCATGCTGTCCACTCTGTCTGATGTCAGAGTGCAGAGAATAGCCACCTATTTAGAGCTGTTTTAGCTCAACAGAGCACTCACGGTAGTGACGTTCCAGAAACTTCTGGGCTTGATGGCAAAAGAGTCTCAGACCCTATCTTTGAGTCTCCTGCACATGCGCCCTCTGCAGGCCTGGCTCAACAGCAGGGCTTTTCAGCAACAAAGAAAAACATTGTATTTTAAATCAACACAAAACACATTCAATGCATACCAAAACACACAAAACAATACATTAAATCACCTGTTCTTAAACTCCAAAACAATACAGTATTTACAGTACATTCACCCATGCTGAACAAACACAACACATTTATTTACATGCTGGGCTTTTCCCTGCCACTTCTAATTATGTGCAGGGCTTTTCTTCTGCCCTGCCACAGTGCTCAAACAAATGGTGTTCAAAAATGAATAGACTAACATCTAATATCGCTATATTTTGTAAATATATTTAGGAATTTCTTTATATTTTACTGATTATATCGATTTAATAAAGTAAAGAGTGGACAGCATGGACCTGGAGATAGGAGGCTGTCTGAGAAGACGTGCTTGGCTTTTCACATGATTCACCGTAAGGCCCAACCATTAAAGGTGGCCAGTAACAAGTTCTGTGTGGGCGTTTTTTTGTCCTGGAGACTGGGCACAAATGAGCCAGTTGTCTTAATAATTGAGTACTCTGATTGAATTACTTATGTTGATATTGTTGTTTTTTCTAGAGTTGTTTTTTATTTGGGTGCTTAAAACAAGAAGCTGCGAGAGTGCAACAAGAGACGTACTGTAGTTGTATGTATGGTACAGCAGTATTTTATGTATATGGTACAGCAGAATTTTATATGTATGGTACAGCAGTATTTTGTTTTACTATATTTTTGTAAATAAGTTTAGAATTTTTTTCCTTATTTATATTGATATAATAAAAGTCAATGATGAGAAATTTGGTAGAATTTTGTGTTTTTGAGTGTGTGAGTTAAGTGTACTGTACCCGCGGTTTATGCCCATTTGCGTCAAATCATCAGACATTCAGCTCCAGATCTTCCTAAACACTTCTATCTGCCCACAGAGAAACTAGAGCCTGCACTTCCTCACCGTCCCAAGGCTGTACTTTTCTCTCATTACACTCGCTGCCCGCCATGTTGTTTGTTGTTTGTCTTTCTGGAGTGTACTGACTGATGCAACATAATGACGAAAATCCTTAACCCGCCCCTGGCCCGGCTTGGCTCTAAGCCAGATTCAGATGTCTTGTGAGGCTGGATTTTCATGGTTTGGTTCTCGCTCGACTCAACAAATAGCCAGTGGAGAACCACCCATACCTGTACTGCACTGAGCCCTTGCGGGTCTGGTGTGCCAGTGGAGAAGGGGTATTAGTAATGAAAGTTTGTTTCTTTGTCCTGTAAAACAAAATTGGTAGAAGTTTACCAAAAGGTAAAATTTGTTTTAAAGAACAATGGGCCAAGGTGGACAGCCATGAATGTGAATTTTAATACTATTCTAAACTGCAAGTGGAGTGACACATATGATGATTTTATTTGTTTAATTGTGTATTTTGAGTGATGAGGCTTGATGTATATTTTATCATGTGGACAGCTGCACGAAGAAGGCCCCCATGGAACCGCAAAAGTCTGCATGTAAGGTTATAAAGTACACAGCGTGTCAGTGTGCAAAAAGATTGTCTCCCATGGGCTGTACTTTAACATGGTTATTTATGTATTGAAACAAATAAGCATCGCCCATATCTGCATTTGAACAGAAGGTGTATTGTGTCACCCAGCGTGTGTGTAGTGATAAGCCAGAGAGTAATACCACACATAAGACACCAATAAACAAACAATGTTTAAATTGTATGAAAGGGACCACTGATGCGTGAGCAACACCGAGGCATAGCCTAATCTTCTGCGATTTTACATTCAATAGCCTCATCTTCTGTGATTTTACATTCTTATGCAAGATTAGGGTGTAAATGGTGAGGTCATAACAGGAAGATTCTTGTTTTTTTTTTCTTACATTGGAGATTGAAGTAAGAAAGTAAGAAAGTTGCTAAGTAACAAATCACAATGCATTAACCAGAGATATTACTCCAACGTGAAAACTACTCTTTAACTCTACTGACTTTATAAAATAAGAAACGCAGAAGTTACTCCACTATAAATAATACTTCAGGTACATTTAAATTACATTTTGTAACTTTACTTTTTTTGTCAAGAGATCTATCTGGTGCTGTTTTGAGGGTATTGTAAATGACAGGAAGAACAAATAACAATGCCAGTAAAATTTACAGTGAAGTGCAAACATAGATTTAGTTATGACTGGTAAGCATCAAAAGGTTCACTAGGCCTTAAGGAACAAATGAGATGGGCCTGTGATGTGTACAGTGTGAATACTTGATCCGCAGGCAGAGCACGAGTGACCCTAAACATGGCAACTAGAGGGCAGCCATGTTTGTCAGTCAAGCTGCACCGAAAAAAAAAATGTGGAAGGAATCAATTCTTTAATTATTCATAGTGATGAGTATATGATACTGTCTTTCTTTCTTTCTACAAAGTGTTCCTTCAAGTATTTAATTTATTTATTGTTTGATTTTACTGGTTGTCAGTTTATGAAAATCTCCCCTAATATCATAGGAGAAAAACATTAATTCCTGGTCATTTGTTTAGATGTGTTCATACCTTTTAAATATTGGTCACAAACAGATAGTGACATACAATAAAATATCTTAGGAACAACATCTGCCCCACCTAAAATTGATAGGTATGTTCAGACATACTTTTTACCCATGCACAATAGAGCATAGGGTATAGTCTTGGTTTTAGACGAAAACTAAGATAATGGACAATTAATACTTGAATTAAGCTGTTGTGTGTGTGGGGGGGGGGGGGGTAAATGGTGGTTAAACTACACAATTTTAGCTCATTAAACTGTCCTGGTTAAAATGATGGTGCAAAAAGTGTGTGTCATTGTGTCACTGTACCTCTGCATGTGTGGCATGCTTAACAATCAGAATGAAATATCTCATAATATTGTATTTTAAACAAAAAAAGAGTGCTCTAATTGAATTACTTATTTTATTACCTTATACTAATTTACAATATGTCCTTTCCCAAGTGTGATCCTTAATTAATCCTTAAAAACTCCTACTGTATCTTATTCTAAAACCCCTGAACATGGGTTAGCAGAAACAAAATATTGTTCAATGTGTATAAAAAATATAAAAAATACATGTGAGAGGTAGCAGAAACATTTGTTATGACCTCTTTACACTTTTTTATTATATATATATATTTTTTTAATTAAATATGAGTCCCTTTTATTGGAGGAGTGAGAGTAATATCATGTTTCGTCAGTAACACCCTTTCCACCCCAACCCCCTGCATTGTGAACTGCCAATTTGTGTTTTGTTGTGTTACATGCATGAATCATTTTCCCAGTCCCTTGTTTGTGTCTGTGAGAGTTACCACAACACAATCTCTTGTTGTCCGCTATCAGCATTCCGCTGGTCTGAGCTGGCTTACAACAGTGTAAAGACATCAGTGGCATGTGTTGTAATGTATTAGGCATTGTACTTCTGGAGAACACATGGAAGAAAGAACATTGTTCTACCAGGGACCAATTCATCAGATTTTTCCCAGAGACTCCAGGGTCAAGTTTTTATAGGGCTGTTTGGTTTTCAAATTCTCTTTTTCTCCCCCTCTTAGCACGGCTATAGTGTCCAAACTTGTCTACATTTACTTCCCATGTTTTTGTGCATGGAAGATGTCCTTTAAAAAGAGTATCTCAAATAAGTCTTTATTCTTGTTTTGTTGGCTCTTATTCTGTGTTTTCATGAACTCTGGCCCCGGCCATGGCAACTGCAAGAAAAATGTTAACATTGATTGACAGGATTAAAACAGCCCCCATCCCTATACGCATTTCAAACACTTTGGGAACAATGGCGTTTGGTGTGATTGAATTAATGAGGTATTGCGGACTGTCAAAAGAGCACACATACTTTACATAAACCTGATTATCTTTGCATGGCAGAAATGGAAGAAAAAGGAGGGAACTGGAGTTTGGCTTTCACTATGTACCTCCAAAGGAGCCATCAAAGTGTGGGCCAGGGCTTAGAGAGTGATGTTCTGGCTGAGCTGTCCTACCCTCCCTCCTGCCTGGCCCTGCTTAGCATACATCAACTGTAGGGCTTTAACAAATCTATTCAAGGAGGTAGGCCCCAAAACAACACACTTTTTCACAACTCACCACCTCCAGGCTAGATATTTTGCAGGCTAGCATTGTTTGGCTTGAACCATGCATAGATTTCAACAGCCCGACCTAAACTGGCCTCTTCTACCCTTTCTTCACCCAGAGTGACATCAGGCATGACTGCCAAAGGCACCTACATTTCCACAGTATTAAAACGAGAAGAAAATGGAGATACTTTAACAAAAGTGTTCACAAGATGAACAAAGCAGACCTGTCAAAAACACAGACCGACTCTTTAATTGATCCTTTTTTAAATTAGAAATAACTACAGAAAACATCTTCACCCTGGTTGATTCATAGAGCTTTTTTATGTTTTGGACTGTCCAAAGTCATCAATGCTTGCTGCCTCCTCCTATGATGGATAAAGGATTAAACGAGAAGCGTTTGTTCACAAATGTTTCGGTAGGTGGTTTTCAGGCCCTTATATTTAACTAAATGATAAACATGACTTCTATGCAGGGAAATTAGAGCACTTGCTGTCATCCAGAACCAGCCAGTCCTTTTATTGTTGTCCAAAGAATTAATATATTAACACATTAACAGATCATAAGCACTTTGTTAATATTTAGGCTTGCTACTATTCGATTTTTATTTTTTTGCCAAATTGACGATTAATATCGACATTTATTTTAGAAAGAATTTACTTGTTTTTTTCCATCTTTATTTTTCAATTCAAGCAGAGAATTGGTGAAATCGATCTTTATGCTTTAATTTTTTTTTTTTTAAAAACACAGACTTTTTATGCCATTGAGAAATGTCTCATTTAGCGAAGCCCCTTTATCATACTCAACATGCAACAAAACCATGGTTACCAACATTCTAATTGAAATAACATTTGGTCGCAGCAGAGCTATACCTTGTAAAGATAAAGATCCTACACAAATTTAAAAAAAATGTCTCAAATAACCCATTCAAAATGCATATAAAAGTGTATTACACAGACGTTTATAGCGTAAATTTACGAGTAAAAATAACACAGAACAAAACATTAGATAGCTGAACAGAACTACCTTACACTTATTCTTCAGCACAGCTGGAGTCACTGGAAGGCAAGGCAGACGGGCCGCTTCGTCTGCCGCGGAGACGCTGGTCAGGGGATTGTCCACAATTTATTATTATTAATACTCATTAAGTGTTTTCCTCTTGCCCCCCATTTTCAAATCAAACTAGTAACTGTCACCACATACCTAGCAAAAGCCTGCCTACACCATAACCTGCTAATTTCAAATGTAGGCACTTTGAATGACGGGCGCTTGAACTGGCAAATGAAGTGCACAGTCGGTACAGGTCTTGGTGATTGACAGTCATTTAAACGAATGAGAGCATTCTGGTGCTGCTTCAGTCGAGATCTGTCAGAACTGGGTGAAATGACATTGACAGTGAAACTATACTAACAGATCACTGAGATGATTGACAACGACCCCTAGCCATTCAGAGTGGAACAGAGACAGTAAGTATAAAAACTAAACAAACTATGATTTCTAAATTGTTATTTTTGGTACGAAAACAAAAAATAGCGAGTGGTTTTACTTATTTCAGTCGAACTCTCATTTTTTGGGAATTCGACGTTTAACGAGCTTTACCGATTAATATTGAAAAGTAGCAAGCCTATTAATATTGTATCTGCATATATATAAACATTATATATATATATATATATATATATATATATATATATATATATATATATATATATATTGTAACACAGCAGGGAGGGGGTTAATCCTCCCTGCGTGAAAAAACATGTGCGAATGCACATTTGTTTGTTTTGCTTTATTGTTTAATTTAATTTATTAATTGTTTCATTGCTTAATTATCCCCTGCACCTGGTGATTATTATTCAATTAGAGCCAGGTGCAGGGTATAAAACAGAAGCAGTTAGTTTGCTGGAGGCTGCTGAGTAGAAGGAGGCAGAAGAGGTGCTCTGCTTCCGAGCAGTCGACAGAAACGTGTGTGTGCAGTGTAAACCTGTGTGGTTTGCTTGAAGCTTTTTTGTGTTACAGGTAAACAGCCTAGCTGGCCTGTGTTAGTTAGGTTCCCGTGTGTCTAGTTATTGCTGGTATAGAGCTAGGTGTTTATTTTGTGTTTTTGATTAGTTTGTTAATTAAAAATAGCGCGTGAGCGCTTGAAAATCCATTTCTGGTGTCCTGTGTCTATTTTTAAAGGGGCAACGATCCGTGAGTGGTGCCGGCCGGTTCACTATATATATATATATATATATATATATATATATATATATATAGTGACAAAGCTCTTGCTGGGTAAGCAAACTTGTACACAAATCGTTATGGGAGACACACACAAGAAGGTACAGTCACAAATAAAGTTTGTTCCAACAAGACGGTGCTTGTATGTTTATTACCTTGTGCTGTGTTGGACACACAGCCCACAGGGTCAGGGATATCAAGGGTCAGTTCACAAATCAAATTCAAAGCCAGTAGGGTTCTCAGTCGGTCTAGGTCATACACAGTAAATCAATTCAAAAATCCACAAAACAGTAATAGCACACTCCCCAATGCCTCACCACCTTCTACTCCTCTCTCTCCTCACTTCCTGGTCTGTGTTGACCCTTTTTATATTGGCCGGCCACACCCCATGACTGTTGTGGGTGTGGCTGCCACGCCTTGGCACATTGCTCTGGCTGTTGGGGCTTGTAGTCTTTTTGGGGTGGCCATTTTGCGAATTGTAGTCCCCCCTCTGGTCGCAATCCAGTGAGAGGACAGAGCCCTGTTAGCAGTTCCGCCCTCACATACTTGCCATTTATAACAAATCATTCAATTACAATTTAACAAAACAAACCCCACACTAATTGTGCATTCGCACATGGATTCCTTCGCAGGGAGGAATTAACTCCCTCCCTGCTGTTACAATATATATATATATATATATATATATATATAGTTAGAACATTAAATAACCACATCAATCAGGAGATGTATGAAGTAACCAGTAAATGTATAAACTTACTACCATTTTTACAAACTACAGTTTATAAAATTGGTTAATTTATAGAATAGCCGGTTAATCTATAGTTATGGGTGTAGTCAAGGGTATACGCAGGTAAATGGCATTTACCCACTTTTAATTTGGTCAATATAGCATCTGCCCATATGAGGGATACAGAGTTTACTCATTTCTACTCTCCTGTGATATGCAAATCCTGGGTCAAAGTCAAGATATTTTAACGGTGAGCGTCTATGTTGTGTTGCTGTGTGAGAGACTGACAGCTGAGAGGTCTCATTCAGAACTGCGGCGCAAGCAAGGGGGCGTGGCCAGTGGACTGCGTGTTCTGTTCATGTGTGTGTGTTTGTGTGTGTCGTGAAGCACATCGTCGTGTCTGTGACTGTTCACACGTGAGAAAGAACTGTATGGGGAGGCTGTGGTTGGCTGAGGGCCAATAACAATGTATCTGTTCATATTTATCTGTTCAATATATCTGTTCAACTCCACCAAACAGGGGAGTTTACCCACTTTTTTATTTACCACTACACCACTGGTTATGAGTAAATGTATAAAGAACATTAAGGTTAATATATTGGATTTAATCATATGAACCACTTTTGAAGAATTAAAAGTTTTATGAATAGCATAAAATTTTAAAAATTCACATTATTTGAATCTCCTGCTAATACATTCAAAAGTAAAAAAAAAAGTGCAACAGAAAATAATTTGCCACTGAAAGAAGAGAAGAGTGTTTCACTTACCTCACGTTACCTGGCGTCTTTCTTGACCAAAACCAAAAATCTAACATGGCAATTGAAGTGAAGACGCTATTAAATGGCAGCGAGTTTATTGAAAACATGCTTATTAATCAACAGCAAGGCAACATAACTATCGAGGTGGACGTTTCCCCTTCTATTGTACAAACTTTGTTAATAAAAAACAAGGAGTACAACCAGGGCCATAACCAGAGGTCAAACTTAGGTTTCAAGCTATAGCTGGCAATATTTATATGACTGCTTGGTATTTACTATTCAAATCTATGTTAAATGGCAAACCAACAGAGTCTTGTACTTTACCAGAATTTTTACAGAGCATCAGCATTTATGATGCAAAAAAACAACTGAGTTACAACCTCAGTGTCCTCATAGCTAGTTACGGCCATGAGTGCAACTTACAGACAGTAAGGAACTTGTAATGCTTGTTATTATTATTATTATTTATTTATTTATTTAATTAGTAATTTTTACACTCACTGCGGTCTGGATTTGATCTGCTGACTCTCGGCACTGAAGGCAGACACGCTACAGTTTCGCTAAAGGGGAATCCTCCGTAGCGGGGTTTGTGGTCATGTCTTTTATGCACACATACAACGTGCCTATTCGGTCAGTAGGGATCATTCATTACAAACTGTCACAGTTCTTGCAACGTAACATGTTACTACATCCTTTGGAAACTTGTTGTTTTTCTGAATAGGAGAATCCACCCATTAATCAATAACGTAATCATCAGTCCTATAAAAGCCCTGTTATCTATGCCCTCTTGTCAGGTTTTTTTTGTTGGTGTCTTTGACTTGGATAATGGCGACTCCTCCAAGTGTTAAACTTAGCGTTCCCAACGCCGAGAATGCTTTATCGCCTTCTCCAAGAGCCGGTAAGCGGAAAAATCCGAGGCTGGCTTCCCGTCAGGATTCCGATAAAAGATACAAATCTTGATCAATTCCTTGTGTTTTTAATACGTTGTTCAAAAGGAAAGTACCCTACAACACAGGCGCTTCCCGTAAGGATCTTATTGCTTTGCCGCTTCTTTCTGACCCTTCCACATCCAAAGCTATTAATCCAGCTGCTTCACCATCGCCACAGATTTCCTCAATCAAGTTCGGATTCTCCCAAATAGTCATACCGACTCCCCCGCCGACATTTCCAATCCACTATTTCTGGTTTAGATAAGTGCCTTTCTACTATTGAGACCCGCAAATGATCTCAGCCCACTCGCAGTTTTGGTGTTGTCGGTGCTATCCAGTCTACAGTAATTCCGTTTGCAAATACCCCGTCTGGTTCCAACAATTCTACCAGTGCCCCTCCCTCATTCAACCTTTCCATGGCAATCTGCAATGGCGACTTTCAATCTTCAGCTTCTCTGTTGTCATCTGCCCCTTGTTTCCAGTAAACTTAGAGCACAAATCCAGGAAGGTGAGGAAATTAATCTCGTCCTTTTGTAACATTCTTCCCTAGAAGTGTATGATAACAGAGTTTTAGATAACTCAACTACAGTGTCAATAATTAATAAAGGCAGATCCTTATCCCCTGCTATTATGAAGCTTATGCGAAAACTCACTTGGGTTTCAGTGTTAGGTAACTTCAGAATCAAAGCCTCCCACATACCAGGTGTAAAGAATGTTATCGCTGACCCATTAGCTCACTTTAATTTTCAGAAATTGAATTTGCTGTTTCCAGAAGGGGACCCCCTGTCTGTTCCATGCCCTCAATTCAAGGATCTCATTCTGTACTGATTCAGCCTCCCAATTCGGCGACACATGTTTCTGATCCTGCATTCAAACTAATGGCTGACTCAGTTTCCCAAAGCACTCAAGCATCTTAAAGTTCAGGATGTTCATCAGATTCTGTGCTCAATCTTATTTCAACTTTTTGTCATTTACAGAAAACTCTATAATAGAATGAATTACTTTTTGTTTTGACCAGTGTTGTTGCAGACCTTTTGACAGTAATGTATGACTTTTTTCTTTTACTTTATTACTCGGTCGGGCTGTAATGGCTTCTTAATGGCTGCATCATTATTTGCTGTTGCCGTATTTATTATTTTCTTTTTTAATCTGTATTTTACAAAATCTGAAAACAAATGACCCTTGTTTTGAGGGTGCTAAATATAATTTTTTTTCTCTAGCTGTCACTCGACAGCTGGAGTAGTCCCCCAACGGGAGGCGTTCTGTATCACCAGAGCAAACCAAGATTAACACAAGGGTTTTAACTTTGTAACCAAAAACATGAACGTTTATTGTGGCACCCTGCATATCATTTTGTTCAGGAGAATATCTATAATGAATTCAGTGTCTTGTTTTTCTCCTTTTTTTCAAATCTCAAATAAGACGTTTGTTCAACCCATTATGAATTATTACAAGTGGATTTTTGTGAATCTTTATCCAGTGTATTCGACTGCCATTTTGGGGATAAAATATTTTCTTTGCAGCTGATTTCTGCCGCCATGCGTGGTCATGACGTCATCAAAATAACTTATACATCCACAGAATGCCGCAGGCTACCACTATCATAAACTAATTTTGCTATCAGAGTCATGTAAATATGACAATTAGACCTAAAAAAACCTTGCTAAATCTAGGATAATAAACTTAAAAGTCAGATAGGTTAATGTGTCAAATTATGCTTGGAATAGTGCACCACTAAAATAAAAGTTGCTAGAAGGGTAGTGTTGTGTTAAATATCAGGAGGGTGCACTACTACAATTTTATTTTTATTTAACTTTGTGGACTTGATTTCTTGCACCACGCGGCAGGGTGCTGGGACTTGGCGCTGGATCAGGCAGTCTACACAGGGGTCACCAGGTGCTGTTCACATGAACCTCATGTGGCTGTACATGACTCTGATTGGGTGAAGAATATGATCATTTATTACATTGTTGTTGGTTAAAAGTCATTGGGCGGTGATTGGTCTAAGCCTCACATACTTGTAACTTTGTGTTTTCTGTGTCTGTGTCTGAGGGGGGATAAAAGAGGGTGTTTCAGGTGTGTGAGTGTGTGTAAAAAGCCTGCCTGCTATTGAACTGTGCTCTGCCGCCAACATACATAGAAAGAGAAACACAAACATCCATTGCCTATTTTATTTATTTCACAAAAGTATTTGTTCTGTCTGAGTATTCAAAGAAAGTAGGCTGGAAGTTAATGGACTTAAATGGTCTAATTATTTAGCAATTGCGGGGAAAGTGGGTGTCTATCAAAGATTGGGTCCTGTAGCAATGCTTTGGGTAAAGAATGTCACTAGTGTGTATTGGGAAGGCAGTGCAGGTGTCAGAAATGACAGGGACATCTTTTTGTGTTAACTTTCAAAGGAGCACAGGCAAGGGAGTGATGCAAGATTCATGGGTACCAATTTAAGCTTTGAAATCTCCACAGCAAAGTGCTTTTTTTGTATTTTTTTTTTCTTAATTTTGTTTTCATGTTAATATATATTTTTTAAATACAAAAGGTTGAATTCATACAATATGAAAGTAGAAAGTTTGCCCGCATATTAATGTACTAAAAAGGTTAAGAAATACTTCCTGTTGTTAATTTAATTGTTCCTATGTTTCTCCTTGAAGAAAAAAATATGCCCAAACATGATACATAATACATCATACATAAGAATAACATAATAATCTTCAATACTTTTAAGTAACTGTATAGTAATAACCGTCACATTTTTCCATTGCTAATTCACAAGTACGTACACTCCTTTTCAGAAATAAAGAAATATAAAAAGTGGTCAAACAGCAAATACACTAGTGTACAAAAACACCTCTTGAAGGGGTTAAGATTGCTTTTAGCTGCAATTTTTTCTTTCCATCATCTAAAGCCTTAGGTTAACTGTGCTCATAAAAGTCTCAACACATATTTCTTTTCTATCAGTAGAATTATAATTTAACACACAGAGTGATGTCCACAGCATATTACTCAGTATTAAAAATTCATACAAACACGATTGCCTGCTCACTGAAATCTGTGACAGAAACCTCTCCCATTGCGAAAGAAATCTCTCACATTGCAACATCTTTTTTATTAGCTAAGAATCCAGAACAACAACGGATTTCCCTTTCATGAAAAAAATTAAGAAAATCTGAGTCATCTAGTATGATTCATCCAAATAAAATAAAATAAATTAAAAAAAATTAAAGAAAATAAAAAGGTCAAATTGTGTCATTCAAATACATTTATATCTCTCATACAAATACACATGCAGTATTGGTATGGTCTCAATGTATCTAATGTGAACTTTGGGATGAAGAGTTACAAAGATTTGCCGCACTTGAGTGAAAAATACGACTAATAATAATAATAATAATAATAATAATAATAATAATAATAATAATAAATTATAAATATCACAGTTTTTATATTTATTTCTTTATTTCTTTTTAGAATTGTACTTTCTGACCCATGGAGTGTCTTCAGTTGCAGTAAATAACATTTAGAAAAAGACCTCTTGACTTTTATTGCTGTAAGGACTAATTATAATTCACAGGACCAGACCTTTTGTGCCACTGAATGCTTCATTTGCAGTTTGCATGGGAAGATACATTAACTTCTGTGAGCTCTTTTCATTAGAATGCTATTAGTCATTGAGGATTGATCAATATATCATGTATAGTACATCTTGAATGTGGATGTCTGGACCCATTGTGGACTCAGAAATAATGACTTCTTTATTCAAAGCAGCTTGTAGGAACAAGGCGATAAAGCATGGGGGGAGAGAATTATCGCACATGCTCATGAAAGTAACTGGAAGATTATAAGTAGGTAAACAGTAAAGAACTAAACAGAAAAAAGAAAGGAATGCAATGAATTAAAGAGAAGCCTGCAAGGGCAACAGAACAAGGTCTGAACAGTTGAATGGTAAACTACAGTAACTAAATTACAGGGAAGCATCGCCATAGATACAAAGAGAATGGCGTTGTGAAGATTCCTATAGTTCTGATAGAAATGTAGCTTCATTGTTAGTTGTACCGGGAATACTCAAGAAATGTTTTAACTTCTTCACTGTACACATCCACGTTTCATCTCTGCTAACAACTGCTATTCAGATGCTGATTCAATAAGCTTTTATGCCATTGAATAAAACAACCAACCTTTTCCCATGAATGTTTTAAAATGGTAAACAAATTACTAAGAATAATACGAGCATTACAAACAAGGACTAATATATTTAAATACCGCGTCTTTATTGGACACAATTCTTTAGGTAACAATCTCACTTTCAAAAGTAATAGGTGGTATATTAATGCACCTGCGTTCCATCTCAAGAGGCCTGGGTAAAAAGCAAATCACACTTGGGATGAGTTTCACTTCTTTGCCTAATCCCTAGAGGGCAGTAATCGGGATCACCAACCCGCTGTATTGTTGACAGTCTTTGCTCAGTGGCCCTCAATCCAATCAGCATTGTATATATGTTTGTCCCAGTTGAATGGTTTGAGGGTGCCCAAGCCCGACGCTCAGCCTGAGCATAGAGAATGAATTGTGATGGGGTCCCATATTACTAGGGTGTGAGGTGCACTGGTGCATTTACAAAATGATGGAGAATTGAGAGCTGTGACAAAAAAAAACAAAAAAAAAAAACATAAAAGGGGTTAAATTAATCAATATTTGAAAAGCTGTGCAAACAGTTAGGAATTATTTTAAAGCAATTTAAAATAGGTGTGTCATAAAATAAATAAATAAATAAATAAATAATAATGAGAACAAAAAAATTGGTAACTTTATTTTAGGGATCCGTTATAAGTGGTTATAAATAATAGCAAAAACAAAACAATGGCAAAAGTGTATAATAACTGTATTGCAAAAACAAAACAACCCCATATAATTGGTGAGACAGATATATACAGACAGACAGACAGACACACAGGCATAGAAAGACAGATAGACTATATCTGTTATAAGCGATTATAAACAATAGCACAAAAAACAATGACAAAAGTGTGCAATAATACTCTTATTATGTCTATTCATATTCAATAATTATTTCTAGCATAATTAATAACATGTTTATAGATTGTTCATAATCACTTATATAACTAAAGTGTTACCAAAAAAATTGTGACCCAATTAATGACTTTATGCATTCTCCACTCTTTTGTTATTACTTGTTTTTATTTTGCATACATGCCTACACACACGTTTGGCACATACCAGTAATGTTTTGCTTCAATTCCAGTTATTGGCTAAAATTACTTATTAAAACCATAGTCCCATTAGTTCAATTATTGTACATATCCTAATGGTATAATACAAATTGAGCCTTGTTGAATAAGCATCAATAGGGTAAGACAAACTGCATTTGATTTGACCAAAATTCAGTTCAATATGCCACACCTAGGTATTAAGGTGCCATCCTAACATGGACTCACTTTGTTGTTTAACAAAATAGTCTTGCGTGAAATTAACTAAACATGTGTCTCTAGGGTAGAGAAGATGCTCTAGTAGCAGTGTATCATTACCTTCTCCATTCTGTGAAGTTATGTGTGAGAACATCTAATTATGCAGTGTACAGGATGCTCTTGGTGATACAGTGACTTGCTGGGCCTTCTTACACCCAAAGATCCTTTACCGGTGACTGGGCAATAAAGATGCTAACAGACAACAGGGGCACTGCAGTATGGGGAATTGCTGCAAGCAATGTCAATGGAAATAGTTTGTTGATGCTGGTTAGCATGAGAATAATAATACTTGTCTTTGACTGGACCATCAGACCAATTTAATTCCAAACTAAGGAGTTCAAATAAAATGATATAGAACCACATTCATAGTTCAAGATCCAAGTGTGTCACAGTGTAAGAGGAGTTCATTTTGGACTAACCCTTGTGGTCTAATGCACGAGGTAAATACCAGGTACAGTAACAGCTCTTGCAGACAGCCAGGTTCTTTTGTAGACCAGTTAATATGTGGGCGCTTTTGAGCACAAGTGACCACATCCTGCCTTGTCCTGTCATTCTCCCTGGAATCTGTGTAGGAAATGTCAACACACACTGGAAATTATGCTACACTTGTAGTATAACAGTGTAACTAGCTAATGTGTTAATGAAGAGGCTACAAAGTTTACCACAAGCAACTGACAGTTGTTGTTTGTATTCCGATACAACTTACAGTTGTTGTTTGTATTCCGATCATTTCTTTCAACATAATCATGATTGTGTTGATATTTTTGTTCATATATTGACATGATTTTTTATTTTGTTTAACAATTCTTGTCAATGGCACAGCATCTATTGTTTGCATTCAAACTAAGTGCCCAGTTGGCCAGGGGATGCAAGAAGTACAATGGTGTACCTCAATATGAATATTCTTTTCTGTCATCAAAATGTGTGTATGACTCGTCACATGCTGCTCTGTGGCTTAGTGAGTAGAGTTGTTGTTTGAGGTATTGTTACTGTTATTGTTTAGATTATGATAGATATGATGGACAACACCTACTAATTGTGAACTGCTTTAGGATATTATTTTGTTTTTCAAATATTGCACTATGGCATTGTTTTATTCACTGGTTATTTCTCTGATGGCACCAATTGTTATCCAAACTGTTTGCAATTGGTATCATTGGGGAAACAACTAGTGAATGCATATTCAGAAACCAGATCACTCCTCTGTGAACCTGTGTAGCAGACAGATAGGTAAGAAAGAAAGAAAAAGTTATTTTTGTAGTAGTGTTAAAATGTAAGACACATACAGTTAACATGACACGAGCAACTCATTTCCTTTTGTGTTTTCTGGTATTTACAGTAATACTTTGCTAACTTCATAATGTAGCTGAAACCCTCTTGACGATAGTGCTGTTTAAACAAACAAGTACAGAAGAGCCCAGACAGAGATTTGAAGGTCTCACGCTAAGATATTTGTCTTTTTTTTTAGCTGTGTTTTGACCTTTAAAATGTGGCAGAAATACAATGTTCTTAAAGAACTTTCCGATTTACCTTTAGCCTGGGGACACTCAAGCAATTTTTAAAGTTCTTCACTGTACACATCCGCGTTTCATCTCTGCTAACAACTGCAGAGACTCCTGCTGAATCTATTCAGAAGCCACTGTTTAAATTAGTTTTTAATTTAGTGTCCTGCTGGCTTAATGGAAGATGTAATAGAACACATTAGGCTCAGTGTTTTTTTTTTCTTTTTTAATGAGCGCCTTCAGTTGAATTTCAGAATTACATTGTATAGCATGAAAGAGGCATTAACGCATGGTTTATTGGAACCTGTAAGGTGGAAATGTGGTTGGCTTAGCCATGCGGCTCACATAATACAGCTTATAGGCCACACATGGCCCTTACTACTTCCAGGTAAACTGTACACTTGATGCTATGTGTAGTTTGCAAATCTCCCAAGTTTGTAGGGCAGAAGACTCTTTAATCAGCCTACAAATGTGAAGCATTTGTAACCTACATGACTGTTGAAGGAGTGGTTTGTGTCAAGATTCTATGACATTTGTAAAGGAAATTGACTACGATTATAGTATTTATAGAGTATATAACCACTGTGCTGAATCCCAGTGTATATATTTTTCCATGTTCTTTAGAGTAAAGCTATAAAAAACACATTCAAAACAGTCCCTTTAGAAGTGACTGCATATGCCACTATATAAAAATTGCATATTTCAGAAATATGTAGACATATGTTGTTATTTATATGTTATGTATAGATAACTATGATTAGGGCTTCTGATTTTCGGTTTTAACCGATAAAACCCGATAAAAAAAACCCTGATACAAAAAAAATGAAATCGGTGGATAGCCAAACACCGGAAAAACTGTGGAAATGGTTAATATATTCATGTTGACTTTACCCTTTTACAATTAAAAAATAAAACCTACTACAAAAATAATAATAATAAATACATTTCCCTGTGCTGCTGGGCAGTGTCCCGCCTTCCTGACTTGTCATTGATTAGTTCCAAATACTTTAAACCCGCCCCAACTACTGAGTGACAACACATTCCTACATTTCTATTGGAGACTCCACTTGCGAGATTTAAAACGAGATTACAATCAGGATGGAGGCTTGTTAGCAGGATGTATTACAGTTAAGACACAGAAGATTTAAAACAGAATTGTTGCGAAATGTACACGCGTACACACAAAACCCCCAGAAGAATGTGCCCGTGACCATAGGGATTTCATTGTGGAAGACAGCAAAGGAAAGAAGGTACAACTTAAGTGTGCAAGTGCTGTCGAGTTACTATACATATTTTGAAACACACACACACAAAAAAAAACGCTCAAGCATTTTGTAAAGTAACCGAAAACACTAATTTCATACAGTATATCAAAAACGAAAGCCCAGAAAAAAAACGATTTACATAAAACTCGAAAATAGCTAAAAATAAGCACCGAAAAATACAATAAAACCTGAAAAACAGAAGCCCTAACTATGATATACAGCAGAGCAGCACAGACTATACAGTTACTACATCAATTTTTTCAATAACAATGAGCTACTACAAAAATATATATATATGGTTATTAATATCTAAGATCAATCATTTTCATTACACATTATGAATTCTGTTTGTTATTGAAATTTTAAGCTTGTTTAATTATTTTTTTACAGTAATTATTTTGTTTACAGTAAACCAATTCATGAAGAATATGCTAAACTATACTGATCATTATTCTGCACTAAATATAAGGCTGACTTGGTAGCTTGATCACAGTTGCAGTACTGTGGACAGTGCTTCCAATTACATTTCCAACAGACAAACTGATAGTTGAGCCCACAGACCCTTGTGGAAACTGCACTGTGACATCACAGCTTATCACTCTTGATTCCCTGCAAGCACTAAACTGGACCCCTTCCAGACTTGTGTGTTATTTGGCCATCCTCACTCATGTAGATAACATTTCTACTCAATGAATGTTTGAGGAATATCCTCTACATTTTAAATATGCATGTCCTTTATGGGTTCATCAGTCTCAAGATGAAAGAAGCAAGATTCCATTGAATGGGACACACTCCACTTCAATCTGAACATTTTCAGCGCTGTACATTTATTTCAGTTGTTTGGATCCCTGAAGGGTAAGATTTTGAATGCACAGCAAAGCCATCTGAATAGCTGGGACTATAATACAGATACTTATTTATTTCAAGTTCACCCTCCCTTTACATCAAAGTGAATGGGAAACATTTTTAGGATGGGGATGTTCCTTATAAAGCAATCACACCCTCTGTAAATCTGTTCTGCATAACTCCCTGTTTTGGTCAATGTGTTTGGGTTAGAGGTTGCAGTACTATTCAACTGCTCTGATTACCTTACTATGTTTTTGTTTAAAAGGGCGATAGCATGCACAGTTTTTAAAGAAACACATGTTATAGCAAACATGCATTTCTTTGCACATCCATTGATTTATATAAGTCTCAAATGTGCAGTTCAGGTATTTTCCTTGTAAAACATATTATCTGGTAATTCTCCAGGTTAAATAAATCTCTGTTTGCAAACCATGCTTTTAGACTGGACTGGACTTCCTGGGTCATTTCACCTGGAGGGTACATTTGTTCCCACCCCTTTAATGGCTTCTTCCCTGTTATTGTATTTCTTGCTCTTATTGTATTACTTGTATTGTAACGCTTGAAATGTTTCTGCCTACGATTGTAAGTCGCCCTGGATAAGGGCGTCTGCTAAGAAATAAATAATAATAATAATAATAATAACAACCAATCAGATGCTTCTCCTGTTTACTGACATGTTTTCAGCCAGTAACATGTTTTGACACAAAAGATACTTCTGAGGTGAAGTGACCCAGGAAGTACAAGCGCAGACAAATAACAGGACAATAAGACACAGAATATGATAGCTTCATTAAACCTAAAGTAGTACAAGACATCATGCATTGAAATGGAGCTAATGGAAATGGAAAACATATAAGATGTATGGAATTATTTTTCTAGCCACAATTACTTTAACCAGCAGCTGATTCAGCTGATTCCACTAATGACTGGCATGTTTTGCAACCAGGGACATGATTTGCCCCCGAACACATTGCTGAAATCAGGTGAAATGACCTAGGAAGTAATAGAGTAACAGACTACCTGGAAGTAAGCCATACAAACCAAGAGTGTGCATGTTTCTTAGAAACTGCACATATGGGTAGGGCCCTGTGAAATTCACGGGAGAATTAGAACGACATGACTAACCTGCAATTCAGTCCTAAGCCTCAAGATGTCCGTGTAGTCACTCCAGCTAAACTGATCAAAAGAATAATTAAGTAAATCAGCCCATTCAATTCTGGCTTATTAGAAAATACCCCCTAATTATGAGGGACAATTATTGCCATTCTAGAAACTGATGCATTTAAAGAAAAAGCTTACCTCGAGACTTGCTGTTTTAGAACAAATAGATGCACCAACTAACTCAAAAAGCATTTCATTGAGAGATTGCACGCAGCAATATCCACCTGGTGTGCTGCACAATGCTGGGTATAACTTATTTTAAAAGCATTTCATTGAGAGATTGCACGCAGCAATATCCACCTGGTGTGCTGCACAATGCTGGGTATAACTTATTTTAAAAGCATTTCATTGAGAGATTGCACGCAGCAATATCCACCTGGTGTGCTGCACAATGCTGGGTATAACTTATTTTAAAAGCCGCAACGTTTGATTTCATTCTAGAAACTGATGCATTTAAAGAAAAAGCTTACCTCGAGACTTGCTGTTTTAGAACAAATAGATGCACCAACTAACTCAAAAAGCATTTCATTGAGAGATTGCACGCAGCAATATCCACCTGGTGTGCTGCACAATGCTGGGTATAACTTATTTTAAAAGCATTTCATTGAGAGATTGCACGCAGCAATATCCACCTGGTGTGCTGCACAATGCTGGGTATAACTTATTTTAAAAGCATTTCATTGAGAGATTGCACGCAGCAATATCCACCTGGTGTGCTGCACAATGCTGGGTATAACTTATTTTAAAAGCCGCAACGTTTGATTTCATCAAACGTATAATTCGGTTGCAGAATTAATAAATACATACTGAGCACTGGCATAAGAGTTGCACAGCATAGATGGCAGATTAAACAAACAGTGTTGTTAAAACATTCAACTTAGTTTTCGAAAATTTGACGAGTTACCACAACCCTGATCAATGCAGAATAGAACCAAGTTTTATTTAACCAGCTCACAAGTTTCTGAAGGCAGTAAGGATTTTAGACTCACAACATGTTTGTAGTTTGCATAAAGAACCCCTCCCGTTAAATGTGATGCTTACTATAAATCAGACATGGAGGGATATCAACTATATGCAAAAGAAAACGGTAGTGGAATTCCTTTGACCGGATTTTGGAGAAATGCAGAAGGACTATTTCCCAATTTAGCAAGAAAGGCTCAAATATATTTGTCAGTTGTTACAAATT